>NC_141157.1:112448801-112601801 GCF_053477565.2 Lygodium microphyllum
AAGGAAATGATTCCCAGCGAGAGGATGGGCCTAAACAAATACTTCAACGATCAAAGACTACAGTGGAGGAGCTACCAAGTGGTAGTGGGGTTAGTTTGATTGAGGCTGTACGCGTTAATGATGCTGAAACCTCTAATCTACGAGCTGTCCTTACAAGAGGTAAAAAGGGTAGAGAAGCCGACATGGATAAGCCTGTCGACGGAAACCCTAAACAAGGCGACAAAGGAACGCAAGTTTTGGATCCTGCCCTAGAAGGGGGACCTTTGAAGCCCGTAGAGAGTAAAGCCGATAAGGAAGCACCAAAGAAGAAGGTGAAAGTTAAGAAAGAGGCAATAAAGCCAGCTCAGCGACCTAAAGAGCGGATGATTTGGCGTGAAAAGCGAGCTCTTTCGAACTATCATGAATTCGATTTGGCGGGCTCTCTTTGCGAAGTCAAGCCGGATGTGAACCTTTTGCAGCTTATTAAGCTTTCCCCAGGAGTACGTAAGGAATTTAGAAAGATCCTACGTACCGGGTATATTGTAGAACCTTTGGGTATTGCGCGAGTTGGTGATGACTGGTTCGAGCATGCTGAGAAGCATTGCCCAAGGGTTGCAGCCTATGTCGATGGGATATTAGTAGATTATGCCATTGTCGACACAGGATCATCTGTTAACATTATGAGTTCTGAACTGATGGAAAGGTTGGGCCTTGCGATCCAAAAAGATACCTCCACAATTCTCAGAATGGCAGATGACAGTTTGAGACAGCCGGAAGGCTGCATTACTAAGGTCCATGTCACTGTTGCAAATGTAGAATGCCTGTTGGACTTTAGGGTGATTCGTTTTGCAGGGCGGCCAAGTTACCAAGTATTACTTGGACGACCTTGGATCTTGCAAGCGGATTGCCAAGTGGATATACCTGCCGGTCGATTAATATTCGGCAGAGGTGCCCAGCGTGTGGTGGTTGATGCTTATCCTGAGTCCCCGCAGAGTGAGAGGGCTCCTCTATCTTCTACAGAATTGGAGACATTAGAAGATTCATCTGTTAGTGAGGCATCATCGAGTGATGAGTCCAAAGAGGGATCCACCACGGAGGACATCTATCAGATCACTTTGAACGAGCCGATAGAGGCCCAAGATCGTATAAGAGATGCAGATGTTATCGAGCTAGACCTTGGTACGCTTGATGATTCGCGGCCAATCAAATTAGGGTCCATGCTCAGCACAGCAGAAAGGGAGGACTATGTGGCCTTGATCCAGGAATTCCGTGATATCTTTGCCTGGAGTTATGATGAGTTGAGAGGCATCCCTCCCAGTCTTGCTGTTCATACAATTCCGTTGAAAGAGGGCAGTCGTCTTGTACGGCAGAAAGTAAGGCGTATGCCTTTCGAATTGAGGGACGGGCTGTTTGAAGAGTTACAGAAGCTTCGAAAAGCGGGTTTGATTTTTCCTGTGCAACACACAGAATGGTGTTCGCCAGTTGTGATTAGAAAGAAGAAGAATAATCAGATCCGTTTATGTGTAGACTTTAGGGAGCTGAATAAGCAGACAGTTAAGGACTACTACCCATTACCATTTATTGACCAGATTTTGGATCAATTAGCGGGTAGGGAGATATATTCGTTTATGGATTGCTTTGCAGGATACAACCAAATGGCAATTGCAGAAGAGGACAAGTTGAAAACAACTTTTATCACTGTATTTGGCACTTTTGCTTACCACGTGATGGCTTTTGGTTTATGCAATGCGCCTGGTTCGTGGCAA
Source organism: Lygodium microphyllum (assembly GCF_053477565.2). Taxonomy (NCBI): domain Eukaryota; kingdom Viridiplantae; phylum Streptophyta; class Polypodiopsida; order Schizaeales; family Lygodiaceae; genus Lygodium; species Lygodium microphyllum. The sequence goes on from NC_141157.1 coordinate 112,450,547, forward strand.
CGAACAGCCGATAAGACATTCGGTGACATATCCCCTGAAGAGTTGAGGGTGTTTATTGATGACTTAGGGGCCGCCACCGTGAGAGAAAGGCAGTTGATCATTTTGAGAAAATGCTTTGAGCGCTGTAGACAATTTTGCATCGCCCTAAACCCACGGAAGTGTGCTTTTGGAGTACCTTATGGGCTATTGCTAGGCCATGTGGTCAGTTCGGTAGGAATTGCGACAGACCCCGAGAAGGTGAAAGTTATAGTTGCCATGGGTCCACCACGCACTCCGAAAGAGGTTCATAGCTTTCTGTCTTCGGTTGGTTACTACCGTAGATTCATTAACACCTTAGCAGAAAGAACGTTGCCACTTACAAATTTATTGTCCTTTAGCTGTTCGTTTGTATGGGGTGACCCTTGTAAGGTAGCATTCGAGGATGTGAAACAAGAGCTAGCAAGAGCGCCCGTTTTAAAAGCACCTAAAAGAGGTGAGGTGTTCTATATATTCTCAGCAGCCACCATGTATAGTATCAGCTGCTGTTTAGCCCAAATTTGGGAAGAGAAGTGGTACCACCCGATTGCTTTTGCTAGTCGGAAGCTGGGGGTATCCGAAATCAATTACACCTACATGGAGAAGCTGTGTCTAGCGATGGTCTTTGGGACCAAGAAATTCAGGCATTACATTCTCTATGAGAAAGTCGTACTTTATACGAAGGCGGAGGGACTTCGACTATTGATGAATAAGTTACAGCCGCCTGATCGTTTAGCGAAGTGGTTGATCACTTTGCAGGAATTTGATTATGAAATCAAGAGTAAGCCACCAAGGTTGCAAGGCATCGTGGAATGTCTAGTGGACTTTGGGGAGCCGAAAGAATCTGTGGCTGAAGGTAGTGACATGGAGATGATATTTAAAATAGATACGGCATCTATTCCCTCCTGGTATGCTGCAATAACACATTATTTATCAACAGGAGAGGCGGGATCCGAATTATCTAAGGCTGAGAAAAGGAAAATTAAGCAGCAAGCGTTAAAGTTTGCCTTGATCGCAGGTACATTATATCGGCAAGGGGTTGATGATATCTATCGCCGATGTGTGACGCCTGACGAGGTGCCATTCATTTTGGAAGAGTGCCATGATTCTGCTTGCGGTGGCCATTTTGCTGGACGGCTTACAGCACAAAAGGCTTTAAGAGCAGGTTATTGGTGGCCTGCCATCTTCCAGGATGCGTTTGCGTATGTTAAGCGATGCGATATTTGCCAACGACATGATAGTCGAGAGAATAGGAAACGACCACTCACCCCTATTATGGCGATACTTCCATTTGAGAAGTGGGGAATAGACTTTGTGGGTCCTATTACTCCGTCATCGACTACGCAAAAGAGGTACATCATTGTCGCAACTGACTACTTCACAAAGTGGTCAGAAGCACGTGCAACAAGGAAAGATGATGCTAAAGAAACTGCTAGTTTCCTTTTAGAGCAGATAATATGCCGGTTTGGTCCACCGAAAGAATTAGTGTCGGACCGCGGAACTCATTTCCTGAATAAGGTGATCAAAGGTTTGACAGAGTTGTGGAACATCAAGCATAACAAGACAACCCCATATAATCCGCAAGCCAATGGGCAAGTTGAGAGCACCAACAAGCAGCTTGTGGGCATCCTGTCCAAAATTGTGTCGGAAAAGAAACGGGATTGGGATAAAAAGTTATACGTGGCAGTGTGGGCTTATAATACGACTTTCAAACGAGCCACTGGCCATACCCCGTTCAAGTTAGTATATGGGGAGGAGTGTGTCTTGCCTCTAGAAATTGAGCTGCCGACTATTCGGTTTGCCATCAATCATTCTTTGAGCGATGAAGACGCTCTTTTTGAGCGCTTGACGACACTGGCACATTTAGATGAGCTTAAGCTGCAGAGCTTATTGCACCAAGAAGTGGCGAAGCGCCGAATGAAGAAGCTACACGACCTCAAAGCCAAGAAATACACCTTCAAGAAAGGACAGCTTGTTCTGTATTATGACGCACGACGTGAATTATTCCCAGGCAAGCTAGAACCCAAATGGGATGGGCCCTATAAGATCGTTAGAATAGGAAAGAATAAATCCACAGTTTTGTTAGCTGACCTTGAGGGGATAGAATTTAAAAATAAGGTTAATCTTAATAAGATTAAACCTTATTACTTCTGATTGTACTAATGCTATAACTGCCTTGCAGGTCTAGGCAAGATTGATCAAACATCTGCAAGGAAATCGTGATAGAGGTTGATGGGTCGTCTGATCCCTTATTTAGAACACCCATATTTGGAACAGAGGTATCATCAGGGAAAGCTCATTTGGTGGAGCAAAGGATACAAGGTGATTGAGCAAGAAGGCGGGACATTTATTTGGGAAATCAAGGTCTTCTGCCATCATTGCCTACAACTTTTGACGAGCATCCCTGTTGAATTCAATGATGATGGAGGGATGGAGCCTACAGTCCACCCGTTGAATATGCTGAATTTCGATTACCATAATTACGAGTAGAGTTCAGGATGGCAGGATATGTAAACCCTTTATGGACGTACACCTTGTACTTTGATGGGGCGTCCAGGGGTGCATGCAAAAAAGGAAGTGTAGGAGTTGTCATCCGAGACCCCCGACGACGCATTGTCATGAAGTTAGCTGCTTATCTTGGGGTGAATTTTACCAATAATATGGCAGAATACAAAGCCCTGATTATGGGTTTGAATATTGCAAAGAAGGGTGGTATCTGCCAGTTGTTGGTGAAAGGGGACTCTCAGTTGGTTTTAAATCAACTCAATGGGACGTACATGGTGCGGAACCCGATCCTTTGTATGTACCATCATACTGCCATAGCCCTGCTAGACGAATTCGATAGAGTGTCTTTTCAGCTGATTCCACGGAATTGGAATCAGTTTGCCGATTCATTGGCTAATCTTGCGTATGAAGAGGACCTCTTCTTTAATTGTGGCCCTTGTCCCGATATATCTATTGATGGTGAGACAGGACCTGGTCATTTGTGGGGTATGCTTTCTGAACATGCCCTCTTTGGCAGACGATGGTTGTTTTGGGTGATGCAGAGGGTAAGCGAGACTCATCTACCTTTATTATCTCAGACCCACAGACTGATTCGACGACATGTGATGCGCACACCTCTTGCGATGTACGCAGGAGGGATAGGTCATAATTTAATGCACCTAGTTTAGGGCTACGAGCCTCTGTTCCCCTGGGAATAGTATGCTTTGATGTCTATCATGGTTGTTTCCAGGTGGATGTTCTGCATAGTATTGTTTGATTTCATTAGGCCAAGAGGGCCGATTCAGTTTTGTGGCAAAGTCATTTCTGATTTCATTAGGCCAAGAGGGCCATTTCCCTGTCTAGTGCGGGTGCGTTTAATTGGGTTTTTGTTTAGTGTTGTGCTGGACAGGTTTCGTGGTGCGTGGAATTTGGTGGAGCCTGGAGGAGCCTTTGCTGCGATGGAAGCTTCTTGTGGCCACTCCATGTGATATTTCTCCTTTACGAGTACCTTTCTTTCATGTTATATGTGTATTTGTACTTGTTGAGGGGATACTTTTTGTTGGGGACCGGCGACCAAGGCATGAAGTCCCAGGTTTAGGCTACGTATGTTTGAGGGAGGTCGGAGTAGTCATTGCCTCCTGTAAAGACATTGTTAGACATTGAAAGATCTGTTTTAGAAGGAAGTCCTAGTGGCTCTATTCTGCTAACCTGCTAGGCAGCCGTTCTAGGAGTTCTTGTTAGTAGTGAGGCAGTTAGAGAAGCCTGCTAGAAGATAATAATAATGATGCCAAGAAATCCTGAATATCCTAAAAGATGAATATAAATACGAAGGTGTGTAAAAAGGGGTTCTAACCCCTATCAATGAAAAGAAAAGAAATGAAAATATATAAGCAGTTGATCATCGCCTTGCGAAGGCCTGGTAGGTTCCTGGGGACGAGTCAGACCCGGGGCCGATACCTTGTCTTCCTCGGGGTGGCTTCTTGCTGGAAAAATAATATCAAAACAAGGAAGGTTGGAGCGAAAATAAAAGTGAGCGTTAGAAAAGGATTAAGTGTCGCCTTGCGAGGGCTTGGTAGGTTCTTGGGTGCCGAGACAAGTCCTGAGACCGATGCCCTGTTCTCCTTGGGTCACTACGCTCAGCTCCCTCCTTTTTACATGCCCAAGTATGTTCATCCAATCAAAACCCTCAAAGAAGAGATATACTGAAAGAAAATATCCTTTGCTCAGGCTATAGGAGTCCTCGCCTTGTAGGAGCTCCTAGTTGCGTTGTCTTTAGTTGGTCAGTAGTTCAGACTACCACTTAGGGCAACCTCTTTGGCAGTTCTTTTTAGTTTGGCTGTGTTGGAGCAGCTAGTTAGTGACTCACTTCGGATCTTCTATTAGATGATGCTAGGCCTATTCCTTGTGGATGTCATGCCTTGGTTCTGTCCAGGGGTAGGGGGAGCATTGTGCTGAGTTTTATGATGATAATTGTTTTGTATCAGTTTGATGCTTCTTTGGTTGTTTATGTGCAGATATGTTCGTGGATTCGACGGGCTGAGTCGCCCTATCCCGTGGTCGCCAATGAGAGCGGAATTTAGGAGACGGCAAGTGCTTAAAAATAGCTAAAAATTATGAATATCAAGGGAAAAATATTCACTGTCAAAGGCGGCGGCTCGATCTAGGACGATTTTAAGCGCCAAAGTGCTTTAAAGGCGCCCGAGCGACACTTGTTGATTTTTCATAATTTTTCAGACAGTTGTGCGGGTTGACACAAGCTACTGGCCAATGCGGGATGCTAAGCCGGACGCCCAGGATTTTTCAGAGCTCAATTCGGAGTCCGGACAGGAAAATGGCCAAGGAAACGGTCAAGATATGAAAAGGTGGACACTTGGGAGGCCAAATTTGAGCATGCCTTTTGAGTTTGGACCCCCCCCAAAAAATTTATGCACCTTATGAAGCAAAAAACGTGGAGAGAGAATGAAGAGGCATGAAAAAACGTGGAAGAAGATGGCGCCCGAAAAATGCGCCATGAATGGATGAGAGGCATCATGGCTGCTGCAAACAACCCCCCCAATGGATTATGGGGCTTCATTCCCCTCTGTCTGTGGACTCTATCGCCGCCCTTCGCCCGTGGAATGATGGCCTGGTTTGAAATTTCTGATTCTAGTCTTTCTCTCTCCTCCCTCTCTCTCTTCTAAGAGGCAGTTCATGTGTGGGAAGGAGCAATGAAGAAAGAATGATGGAGACTTGTCCGGCATGGACCGGATTGCTACACGGGCTGAGAATGGTGATTTGGGATGTTGCTGGACATGAAGTGTTGCTGTTTTCCAAATCTACAGCCATGGACACAAAACCCGAAACACGCGTTTAAGCGGTAAACCAAAAAATTACAAAGAAAATTTAGTGTTTTATGCTTTTGATTGATGGAATGCCGTTCATATGGACTAAGATTTGATTATGCTGCTGATTCTTCTGAGTTCTTACTGTTTATAACCAGAAATTATGAAAAACATGCATTTCATGGCCCGAAATAATGTCAAGAAACCCGAAAATGCATGAAAAATGGGGAAAAACAAGGGTTTTGGGCATATAAATGGGGAAAACCGTCGATACACATCAACTAATCTTTCAATTTTGTTGCAAATGAACTAAGGGCCACAGCCCACAAACTGGTTTTCATTTTCAGCAATTTAAAAAATACAAGAAAATGAAGAAAATGGGGAAAAATGATAAAAACACCATGAAAAATAGGGGAAAAATACATTTGGGGCTACGAAAAATATAAAAAAATAGGATTTATGTTTGTTGATGTATAGCAAGGCTGGGGCATGAAGTTATGCTTCAGTTCAGCCTTGTTTATATGTTGTAGTGTGTGTTTCCTTCCTTTCTCCACATAAAAATGGCAAGGAAACCCTAAAAGAAATGAATGCAATGATGCACTATCAACGGGGAAGGGTAGAGTTGTGGAAAAATGGTTAAATGCAGTTGAGCATGAGGAATAATTTGCTGATTTTATATGCATTGCAACTAGGACGGAATAATAATGATAAAAATTAAAACCTAGTAGCACGAAGATCACTTCGGTGCTAGGTGTTGCAGCGAAGCACAAAGCGGTTAGAAAGAAAAGCATGAAAGAGATGTTTTGCACTTGCACGCTGGTGGTTTTTAAAATGTTTGAGCACTAGGCATCCACCTCTTTGCATGATCATTTAGAGGAAATTAAAAGTATCAGAGTTAGCTCCTGGATACGCATAGCAATTGTTTTCAGTAGGCCTGTGACCCACCGTTGAGAGTGTGAGGTTCCTATGCTGTAGGCTAGTCGTGGGATCCTAAAGGGGAAATTAAGTAAGGACAATGGTACATTCCTGGATACGTTTATTTGGTACCTTGAGTGACGTTTGTGCGAAATGTCTAAATGTTGAGCGGCGCATCGAGGGGCCAATCCCCAAGGTGTAGGAGAGTCGCAGAGGGTTGACGGCATTCAGCCGTAGGAGGAACCCCATGTGTATGTGATTCGAGCCTTTTGGCTATGTGAAAGGGACTCCCTCTGAGGAGCAATATTGGGTTAGGATCAGTTGGACTACAACGTATTACAAACGCAATGTTTAGGAAGGCAGAGATTTTGATAGACGCTCCTGGCCGCGAGGCCGAGGGGGTTGTCTTGCGCATAGTGACGAGGTCCGGCTAGTGCATGAGCCAGTGCCGGCCCGTTTTTAGGTCCATCAAAATGCGCCCATGTCTGCCAGGACATAGACACGTGCGAACACTTTGAGCTTAGCATTTAACTCGGTTAAGCATTCTGTGACACTTCTATGTTCCGCGAGGGCTTGCTCAGTTGCCATCTCATGCAAGGTTCTAGGAGTTTGCCTAGGCTTTAGCATAGCTGGGGGTTCAGGCCTATATGAGCAAGATTGGTCAACGCTAGGATTGCTCATGCTCTTGGGGTTTCCATGTTTCTCTTGAGGCTTCGTTATTGCATCATGGTTCTCCTTGGGTGTGACTGGTGTGAATTCGTCATCCCGTCGTGACAGTGTTGTATCCACTCTTGATTTGTCAATGTGAGTTCTATTGTTAGTGGATACAGTGTTGCAAGCAGCCATTGATGGTAACGACTACTTTGATTTGTCAGAGCACACGGATGTGTCTGAGGTCTCACCGCTATTAGGAGAGACATCAATGGATTCATTGGTGGGTGGACTTAATGCTTTATTCCCCAGCTCTCCAGCGCTCTTGGTGTCAATGTTCTTGGGATCCACAACCACCTGCAACTATTGTTGTTTTCGTTGTTTCCTCCTCTTTTTCTTGGTCAACGCAGGTGCATCTAACATCTCAGGACCCTGGGCTATATCGATCGTTGATGTGCTTGATCGGGCCTCAGTATTTCCCTTCTCTAGAGGGTCCTCATGGGACCTAGTCGTGGCCTGCGGAATAGCCTCGCTAGGTTGTGAGAGCACAACTACCTTCTTTTTCGGAGAGTCTAGCTCTTCAGCCAACTCCCTTGAGTTTAACTCCTCCAGCCTAGGCTTTAGGCACTTGGGGAGTACTGGAGTTGTCAAGGAAGCTGGTTGCAACACCTCCTCCATAGGTAAACTACTAAGGACATGTTCCACAAGGGGTGTTGTCACAGCCGAGGGCTGTGACTGCTGTGATTTCTAATTGGAAGTAGTGGTGGCTAGTTTAGTGGACTGGCTACCATTGGTAGCTTGCGATGTCAAGTCCTTAGGTAGATCAAAAGTGGTCGTGCCTTTTGTTGCCCTTTGCGTAGCGGTTGAGCTAGTCACGGTGGATTGCACATGCACATCCTTAGGTTGAGAGCTAAGGTTGGTGTCGTATCCTGCCTCTTGGACATTTGGAAGCTCTGATGTAGGTAGAGATTGGGATTGAGTAGCCTTACTTGACGAGTGTTGTGCTTCATGTGTCCGTTTAGGGGAAGAGGGTGTAGGAGGCTTGGAACTCCTAAGTGGCTTTGATATTGGCTGGGAGATTTGCTCGTGGCTGTTAGATGATTGTGCTATTTACTTTGTTGAGCATTTAACCTTGCCCTGAGCAATGTTGTGCCTATGATGCTTGCTATCCTCTTGGGGAATCAAAAGCTCATTGGGTACTAGCGGCTTCTGCGTATCCTCAACGATTACATCTGGCATCTGCTTGTCAAGCATGCTAGGTCGAGGATCTACTTTTTGATAGGTCACGTTTGGTTTCTTTACTTCAATCGTGTGGGGCTCAATCACTCCCATATTTTTCGTTCGAGACTTGGATTTTCATTTAGGTTTCCTCCTACGTCTCTTTGCTTTTGACATAATTTGGGCGTCTAACAGAGGTGGTTTAGTAGGGGGTTTTGGTATCCAGGCGTTGTGCTAGCTCTCCATCGATGCCTTCGCCTATAAGGCTTGGGCTTCTTTCGTGGTCTTCTATGATATTTGTGAGTCCAAACCCTATCGTTGGCCTTGTCTCCTAACCTTTTTGTCTCAAGTATGGCCTCACTCACTGGTTCTCTCCGTTCAACCTGCGCTTGTATCAACTCTTTCAACAACTCCTTGCTCTCATTACTAGGCTTGTTTGGTATGTCAGAATGCTCCTTTCCCTTCCCTTGAGGTTTGGTGAGGTCACCCTTGCTAAAAGTTGTGATTATCCTCACACCTGGTAGTGTTAGGTGTATCCTCTATGCTACATAGTTGGCTTCACACTTCGTTGCCTTTTTGAAGGGCCTTCCTAGGAGGATTTTCTTTCCACAATTCTCGCTATTTGGAGGAACATAGAATAGAACTGGCAAGCTTTCTGTTTCAATAGTTACAAGGATTCTGCACTTCCCTAGAAGTGCTTCTGGGTGTTTCCCGTAAAGGTTAAGAGTTACATCAGTCGGTTTGAGCTCTGGTTGACCTAGTAGAGTCCATGCTTCGTAAGTCAAGATATTGAAATCTACTCCTTCATCAATGAGAGAATCAACACTATGCTCTCTTTCTGCGGTGAGTTTGACCCTAAGATAAGCAGGTGGTACTATGTCTTCATCTTCCGAGTCTTGGCTTGTAAATTTAAGCCTGCTGATAGATGCCCTTGAGTCATCATTTGCATAACCAGACGTGGATTCTCCACCAATGTCTTGGGTCGTCTGTGCAGTGTTTCTCAAGGCACATCTCTCGTCAAGAGTGTCATATCTAATCATCTTCGCGATTGTAGCTTGATGTTGTTGCTTTCTGCTTTGACTAGATGCACTCCGAATGCAACACGTATGTGTTTTTGCGGTGTGGCCTTTTTGCCCCTGTTGGCTAGATTGGCCCATTGATGTTCTAGGGTCTCTGTTTCTCTCTGTTCGGGTTTGGGCTTTTGGCTATTCTTTTGCAAGTGAGACTACATGCTCGTGTAGAGCCATCACTTTACTAGGGTTCAATTTGGAGGACCTGTCACGACGTGCGTTTTCCCTCCAACCTACTTGGGGGAGGTGCAGAGGGGGCAGAGCCCCCTCTGTGGGGGTCCGGGGGGGCAGTCCCCCTCGGCCCGCAGGGCCGTTACGGTAAAAGCCATGAACAATTTGGAGGACCGTTTATAGCCAAATTTTGAACTATGTGCTCTAAATTTTAGCCCAATGATGGATCTGTGATGTGCCTTTAGCTCTACGTAGCTTTTGGGGTCAATCTCAGGGTTTAGATGTATCAAAAATTGTGTTTTAGATACCTGTCCGATTTTGACAGTTTTTTATCCGATTCTCATATGTCCGATTTTCAGGAGTCCGATTATCAGAATCGGACGTCCGATTCTAGGTGGTCCGATCGGCCCAGTGGTCTGATTTTGGTCTCGTCCGATTTTGGGAGTCGGATCGAAAAAGTGGTCCGATTCTAGGAATCGGATCGGACAGGGTGGTCCGATTCTAGTAGTCAGACGGTCCGATTCTAGGACTCGAACGGCCTGGTCCGATTCTGGGACTCGGACTGCCTGGTCCGATTCTGGGTGGTTCGATTATGGATTGGTCCGATTCTGGGACTCGGACGGCCTGGTCCGATTCTGGGACTTGGACAGCTTGGTCCAATTGGACTAGTCCGATTCTGGGACTCGGACAGCCTGGTCTGATGACGCAGCCGACGGCCCGCGAGTTGTACGCGATGCCTCTAGGCTGATGTCTACTACACCAAATCGTCCAGCGCCTTCCAAATAGGTACAAAACACTACAAGGAAATGCCAAACATACCTGGAATCACTATGGTGCTCGAATCAAACGGCACTCCAAGGATATGTGCCCCTATTTTCCCGTTTTAGCATGTTATACAATAACAGAAAACCCTACTGTTTGCTTCTTTTTCTTTGTTTTTTCCTATCCTAAATGCATCCAAATCACAAAGTAAATACCTACACTACTCCATTTCACAACATAAATCTCAAAAAATCAAAAAACCTACTTGCCAAGGAGATCGAATACCATCTTCAACCCCCTCGCTTCCTACCTATCTCAAGCACCGGTTCAGGGAAAACCCTACTCTAATGCTCGATTTGAAGCGCCCAAGCGCTCAAGGCTTGAATCCGTTGGTCTCGGCAATGGAACCAAAATGTGGGAGCTTTCACTCAACCGCCAAGACCCACGGACCACTTATTGTTTCAAGTGTTCCAAGCCGAGCACTAATGGCTACTTCTCACATAACCGACGCGCCAACCATATCTACAGGTGTAGTGAGCTTACCTCCGTGTCGCTTGAGTTGTCAAGAATCATGTGGTGGGAGAACTTGCTCAAGATGATGTGCCGAACACACACAGAATGCACAAGGAGAAGCTCACTCAAGAGACAAGAAGAGAGATGGGGACCAAAACGTTTTCTTGCTGGTTTCTTCTTCTTCTTTCACACTCTTTACAATGTACATAAAGTATAGATAAGATACAACATAAAGGAAAGTGGTCTACTAAGTCAAATAATGCATAACCGACTACACTAGTCGACTGGTGCTATAACTATGCCAGTTGTAAATAGGTGTAACAACCTGAATATAATAAGTAATGAGTCAGTGGCCATGTGAGAGCCATAATGAGCACCAACGTGCTAAGTGTAGACGTGTGGACCCATCTAACCAGGCGGTCCATCATCAATGTCCGCATGTGTTGAGCTTGTCATCTCAACACTCCCCCTCAAGCTCAACTACATCTCTGCAACTCCAAGTAAGCTTCGAAACTTTTGAAGCTTCTCTGTACCCAATGCCTTCGTGAAGATGTCAGCTATCTGATCCTGTGTGCTGACATACACCAAGTCAGTCTCACCTGTTAGTACCTTCTCTGATGGAACCTAGAACAGGCCGGCACTGGCTCGTGCACTAGCCAGACCTCTATCACACGTGCTCAACAACCCCACGGCCTCGCGGCCAGGAGAGTTGATGACACATATATTGCCTTCCTAGATATCTTGCGTTTATATTACGTCATTTATAGTCCACTCTTCTCTCACCCACTACTCCTCAGAGGGAGTCCCTTACACATTGCCTAATGGCGCGAAGCACAGACATAGGGGGTCCTCCAACGACTGAGTGCCGCCACCCCTCTGCAACTCTTCTACACCTTGGGGATTGGCCCCTCGATGCGTCGCTCAACATATAAACATTTCGCACAAAATCCACTCAAGGTACCATTTTATCGTATACAGAAATATACCATTGTCCTTACTCCTCTTTCCCTTAGACCCCACGACTTGCCTATGGCTTAGGGTGTCCTGTCTCTCACTCAACGTGAGTCAAGGTCCTAATGAAAGCAATTGCTGTGCATCCAGGATTTCTGATACCTTTAAGTATTTCCATGATTTATGCATATTGTGGATGCTAAGTGCTCAAACAATTATAAAATCAATACTGTGCACATGTACAAAACATCCTTTTAATGATTTTCAACTACCGTTCTTATGCGGCGTTGCGCAAACCTAGCACTGAGGAAACCCTCGTGCTACTAGGCTCTTATTTTATAATTATTCACCAACCTATATGGCATGCAAACAAAAACAACAATCTTTTCATCATTTTACTCCACATTTAGACACATTTTAACCATTCTACCCTCCCATCGATCAAATGTTGCCTTGTTGTATGGATTTATAGGGCATTTTGCCATCATTTTATGTGTAAAGAGCGGGAAAAACACACTAGAACAAGAAGGTGGGGTTGAACTGAGGCAAATCCTCATGCTTCAGTCCCCACAAACATTCACAAACATTGTTCTTAATTTTCATTAATTTTCCGCACCCAAAATGCATTTTTTTCCTATTTTCAATGATTTTCCTCTATTTTCCTTGTATTTTTCCTTATTTCCTGCATTATTTAATTACTGACAATTCAAAATAGGTTATGGGCTGTGGCCCTTAGTTCCTTCTTGCAGCAAAAATGAAAATTTAGTTGGTGTTCCTATTCATTTTTCTATTTTTATGCCCAAAAACATCATTTTCCCCTGATTTTCCATATTTTACATGTTTTAGTGTATTATTTTGAACCTCAAGACGCATGTTTTTCTGATTTTCTGATTATGATCAACAAGTGCTCATGGAAAACAGCAACATAAACAATATTTAGCCCACATGAACAACATTTTATCAATCAAAAGCCATAAAATCTCAAATTTCCTTTGAAAAAATTGAATTACCGCTTATTTGCATGTTTCGGGTTTCATGTCCATGGCTGCAAATCTAAAAATCAGCAGCACTTCATGTTCAGCACAATCACAAATCACCATTTCCAGCCCATGGAGCAATCCGATCCATGCCGGACAAGCCTCCACCATTCTTTCTTCTTCCTTCTTCTTCCCACATGAACTTGCCTTTAGAAGAGAGAGGGGGAGGAGAGAGAAAGACTATATTTCCATCTCAACATTCAGGCCATCAATTGAGGAGCGAAGGGCGGTGATAAGATCAGCATACAGAGGGGAATCAAGGACCAATGCCTGCTCTATGGGTTTTATGCAACCCCCATGGTTGATCCATCAAGCAAGAAGCGCAAATTTCGGCGCCATACTGTCGCCATATCTCCACGCCTACATCACGTTTTTTCGCATCTACATTTCATGTGACATTTCATTTCGGGCTCCCAAGGGTCACTTACCCATTTGGCCAAACTTTGGTCCACCCCTTCAAATCTTAACCAACTTCTTGGCCATTTCCCCGTCCAGACTCGGAATCGAACTCTGAAAAATCCTGGGCGTCCGGCTTAGCATCACGCATTGGCCAGTAGCTCGTGTCAACCCGCACGACTATCTGACAAATTATGAAAAATCAACAAGTGTCACTCGGGCACCTTTAAAGCACTTTGGTGCTTAAAATCGTCCTAGGTCGAGCTGCTGCCTTGGACGTTGCATATTTTTCCCTTGATATTCATAATTTTTAGCTATTTTTAAGTACTTCTCGGCACCTAAATTCCGCTCTCATTGGCGACCATGGGATAGGGCGACTCAGCCCGTCGAATCCACGAACATATCTGCACATAAACAACCAAAGAAGCATCAAGCTGATACAAAACAAATATACAATAAAACTCAGCACAATACTCACCCTACCCCTGGACAGAACCAAGGCATGACATCCACAAGGAGTAGGCCTAGCATCATCTAATAGAAGATCCGAAGCGAGTCACTAATCAACTGCTCCAACACAGCCAAACTAAAAACCCTATCAAAGAGTTTGCCCTAAGTGATAGTCTGAACTACTTACCAACTAAAGACAACACAACTAGGAGCTCCTACAAGGCAATGACTCCTATAGCCTGATCAAGAAGTATTTTCTTCCAATACATTTCTTCTTTTAGGGTTTTTATTTTATCCATCATATTTGGGCATGTAAAAAGGAGCGAGCTGAGCGTAGTGACCCAAGGAGAACATAGCAGCGGTCTCAGGACCTGTCTTGGCACCCAAGAACCTACCAAGCCCTCGCAAGGCGACACTTAATCCTTTTCTAACGCTCACTTTTATTTTCGCTCCAACCTTCCTTGTTTTGTTATCTTTTTTTTTTTCCCAGCAAGAAGCCACCCCTAGGAAGACAAGGTATTGGCCGCGGGTCTGACTCGTCCCCAGGAACCTACCAGGCCTTCGCAAGGCGATGATCAACTGTCTATACATTTTCATTTCTTTTCTTTTCTTTGATAGGGGTCAGATCCCCTTTTTACACACCTTCGTATTTATATTCATCTTTTAGGATGTACAGGGTTTCTTGGCATCATCATTATTATCTTCTAGCAGGCTTCTCTAACTGCCTCACTACTAACAAGAACTTCTAGAACGGATGCCTAGCAGGCTAGCAGAACAGGGCCACTCGGACTTCCTTCTAAAACAGGTCTTTCGATGCCTGACAATGTCTTTACAGGAGGCAATGACTACTCCGACCTCCCTCAAACATACTTAGCCTAAACCTGGGACTTCATACCTTGGTTGCCGGTCCCCAATAAAAAATGTATCCCCTTGACAAGTACAAATACACATATAACAGGAAAGAAAGGTACTCGTAAAGGAGAGATATCACCTAGATTGGCCACAAGAAGCTTCCATCGCAGCAAAGGCTCCACCAAATTCCACTAGACATGAAACCTGTCCAGCGCAACACTTAAAACAAAAAGCCGATTAAATGCACCCGCACTAGACAAGGAAATGGCCCTCTTGGCCTAATGAAATAAAACACTTCACCACAAAACTGAATTGGCCCTCTTGGCCTAATGAAATCAAACAATACTACTCATAACATCTTCCTGGAAACAACTATGATAAACATCAAAGCATACCATTCCCAGGGGAACAGAGGCTTGTAGCCCTAAACTAGGTGCATTAAATTATGACCCATCCCTCCTGCGTATATCACAAGAGGTGTTCGCATCACATGTCGTCTAATCAGTCTATGGGTCCAAGATAATAAAGGCAGATGAGTCTCGCTTACCCTCTGCATCACCCAGATCAACCATCGTCTGCCAAAGAGGGCATGTTCAGAAAGCATATCCCACAAACGACCAGGTCCGGTATCACCATCAATAGATATATCGGGACAAGGACCACAATTAAAGAAGAGGTCTTCTTCATACGCAAAATTAGCCAATGAATCGGCAAACTGACTCCAATTTCGTGGAATCAGCTGAAAAGACACTCTATCAAATTCGTCTAGCAGGGCTATGGCAGTATGATGGTACATGCAAAGGATGGGGTTTCGTACCATATACGTCCCATTGAGTTGATTTAAAACCAACTGAGAGTCCCCTTTCACCAATAATTGGCGGATACCACCCTTCTTTGCAATATTCAAACCCATAATTAGGGCTTTGTATTCGGCCATATTATTGGTAAAATTCACCCCAAGATAAGCAGCTAACTTCATGATAATGCATCGTCAGGGGTCTCGGATGACAACTCTTACACTTCCTTTTTTACATGGACCCCTGGACGCCCCATCAAAGTACAAGGTGTACGTCCATAAAGGGTTTTACATATCCCGCCATCCTGAACTCTACTCGTAATTATGGTAATCGAAATTCAGTATATTCAACGGGTGGACTGTAGGCTCCATCCCTCCATCATCATTGAATTCAACAGGGATACTCGTCAAAATTTGTAGGCAGTGATGGCAGAAGACCTTGATCTCCCAAATAAATGTCCCGCCTTCTTGCTCAGTCACCTTATATCCTTTGCTCCACCAAATGAGCATTCCCTGATGATACCTCTGTTCTAAATATGGGTGTTCTAAATAAGGGATCAGACGACCTATCAACCTCTATCACGATTTCCTTGCAGATATTTGATCGATCTCTCCTAGACCTGCAAGGCAGTCATAGTATTAGTGCAATCAGAAATAATAAGGTTTAATCTTATTAAGATTAACCATATTTTTAAATTCTATCTCCTCAAGGTCAGCTAACAAGGCTGTGGATTTATTCTTTCCTATTCTAACGATCCTATAGGGCCCATCCCATTTGGGCTCTAGCTTGCCTGGAAATAATTCATGTCGTGCGTCATAATACAGAACAAGCTGTCCTTTCTTGAAGGTGTACTTCTTGGCTTTAAGGTCGTGTAGCTGCTTCATTCGCCGCTTCACCCCTTCTTGGTGCAATAAGCTCTGTAGCTTAAGCTCATCTAAATGTGCCAGTGTCGTCAAGCGCTCAAAAAGTGCGTCTTCATCACTCAAAGAATGATTGATGGCAAACCGAATAGTCGGCAGCTCAATCTCTAAAGGCAAGACACACTCCTCCCCATATACTAACTTGAACGGGGTATGGCCAGTGGCTCGTTTGAAAGTCGTATTATAGGCCCACACTGCCACGTATAACTTTTTATCCCAATCCCCTTTCTTTTCCGATACAACTTTGGACAGGATGCCCACAAGCTGCTTGTTGGTGGTTTCAACTTGCCCATTGGCTTGCGGATTATATGGGGTTGTCTTGTTATGCTTGATTTGCCACATCTCTATCAAATCTTTGATCACCTTATTCAGGAAATGGGTTCTGCGGTCCGACACTAATTCTTTCGGTGGACCAAAATGGCATATTATCTGCTCTAAAAGGAAACTAGCAGTTTCTTTAGCATCATCTTTCCTTGTTGCACATGCTTCTGACCACTTTGTAAAGTAGTCAGTTGCTACAATGATGTACCTCTTTTGCGTAGTTGACGACGGAGTAATAGGACCCACAAAGTCTATTCCCCACTTCTCAAATGGAAGTATCGCCATAATAAGGGTGAGTGGTCGTTTCCTATTCTCTCGACTATCATGTCGTTGACAAATATCGCATCTCTTAACATACGCAAACGCATCCTGGAAGATGCCAGGCCACCAATAACCTGCTCTTAAAGCCTTTTGTGCTGTAAGCCGTCCAACAAAATGGCCACCGCAAGCGGAATCATGGCACTCTTCCAAAATGAATGGCACCTCGTCAGGCATCACACACCGGCGATAGATGTCATCAACCCCTTGCCGATATAATGTACCTGCGATCAAGGCAAACTTTAACGCTTGCTGCTTAATTTTCCTTCTCTCAGCTTTAGATAGTTCGGATCCCGCCTCTCCCGTCGATAAATAATGCGTTATTGCAGCATACCAGGAGGGAATAGATGCCGTATCTATTTTAAATAACAACTCCATGTCACTACCTTCAGCCACAGATTCTTTCGGCTCCCCAAAGTCCACGAGACATTCCACGATGCCTTGCAACCTTGGTGGCTTACTCTTGATTTCATAATCAAATTCCTACAAAGTGATCAACCACTTCTCTAGACGATCAGGCGGCTGTAGCTTATTCATCAATAATCGAAGCCCCTCCGCCTTCGTATAAAGCACGACTTTCTCATAGAGAATATAATGCCTGAATTTCTTGGTCCCAAAGATCATCGCTAGACACAACTTCTCCATGTAGGTATAATTGATTTCGGATACCCCCAGCTTCCGGCTAGCAAAAGCAATCGGGTGGTACCACTTCTCTTCCCAAATTTGGGCTGAACAGCAGCTGATACTATACATGGTGGTTGTTGAGAATATATAGAACACCTCACCTCTTTTAGGTGCTTTTAAAACGGGAGCTCTTGCTAGCTCCTATTTCACATCCTCAAATGCTATCTTACAAGGGTCACCCCATACAAACGAACAGCTAAAGGACAATAAATTTGTAAGCGGCAACGTTCTTTCTGCCAAGGCATTTATGAATCTACGGTAATAACCAACCGAAGACAAAAAGCTATGAACTTCCTTCGGAGTGCGTGGTGGACCCATGGCAACTATAACCTTGACTTTCTCGGGGTCTGTCGTAATTCCAACCGAACTGACCACATGACCCAACAATAGCCCATAAGGTACTCCAAAAACACACTTCCGCGGGTTTAGATTGATGCAAAATTGTCTACAGCGCTCAAAACATTTTCTTAAAATGATCAACTACCTTTCTCTCACGGCGGCGGCCCCTAAGTCATCAATAAACACCTTCAATTCTTCAAGGGATATGTCACCGAATGTCTTATCTGCTGTTCGTTGCCACGAACCAGCCGCATTGCATAAACCAAAGGCCATCACATGGTACGCAAAAGTACCAAATACAGTGATAAAAGTTATTTTCAACTTGTTCTCTTCTACAATTGCCATCTGCTTGTATCCTGCAAAGCAATCCATAAACGAATATATCTCCCTACCCACTAATTGATCCAAAATCTGGTCAATAAATGGCAACAAGTAGTAGTCCTTAACTGTCTACTTATTCAGCTCCCTAAAATCTACACATAATCGGATTTGATTATTCTTCTTCTTTTTTATCACAACTGGCGAACACCATTCCGTGTGTTACACAGGAAAAATCAAACCCGCTTTTCAAAGCTTCTGTAGCTCTTCAAATAGCCCGTCCCTCAGTTCGAAAGGCATACGCCTTACTTTCTGTCATACATGACGACTGCCCTCTTTCAACGGAATTGTATGAACAGCAAGACTAGGAGGAATGCCTCTCAGCTCATCATAACTCCAGGCAAAGATATCACGAAATTCCTGGATCAAGGCCACATAGTCCTCCCTTTCTGCTGTGCTGAGCATAGAACCTAATTTGATTGGCCGTGAATCATCAGGCGTACCAAGGTCTAGCTCGATAACATCTGCATCTCTTATACGATCTTGGCCCTCTATCGACTCGTTCAAAGTAATTTGATAGATGTCTTCCGTGGTGGATCCCTCTTTGGACTCATCACTCGATGATGTCTCACTGGCAGATAAATCTTCTAATGTCTCCAATTCTGTAGAAGATAGAGGAGCTCTCTCACTCTGCGGGGACTCAGGATAAGCATCAACCACCACACGCTGAGCACCTCTACCAAATATTAGTCGACCGGCGGGTATATCCACTTGGCAGCCCGCTTGCAAGATCCAAGGTCGCCGGAGTAATACTTGGTAACTTGGATGCCCTGCAAAACGAATCACCCTAAAGTCCAACAGGCATTCTACATTGGCAACAGTGACATGGACCTTAGTAATGCAGCCTTTTGACTGTCTCAAACTATCATCTGCCATTCTGAGAATTGTGGAGGTATCTTTCTGGATCGCAAGACCCAACCTTTCCATCAGTTCAGAACTCATAATGTTAATAGATGATCTCGTGTTGACAATGGCATAATCTACTAATATCCCATCGACATAGGCTGCAACCCTTGGGCAATGCTTCTCAGCATGCTCGAACCAGTCATCACCAACTCGCGCAATACCCAAAGGTTCTACGATATACCCGGTACGTAGGATCTTTCTAAATTCCTTGCATACTCCTGGGGAAAGCTTAATAAGCTGTAAGAGATTCACATCCTGCTTGACTTCGCAAAGAGAGCTCGCCAAATCGAATTCATGATAGTTCGATAGAGCTCGCTTTTCATGCCAAACCATCCGCTCTTTAGGACGATGAACCGGCTTTATTGCCTCTTTCTTAACTTTCACCTTCTTCTTTGGTGGTTCCTTATTGGCTTTACTTTCCATGGGCTTCAAAGGTCCCCCTTCCATGGCAGGATCCAAAACTTGCATTCCTTTGTCGCCTTGTTTAGGGTTTCCGTCGACATGCTTATCCTTATCGGCTTCTCTACCCTTTTGACCTCTTGTAAGAACAGCTCGCAGATTAGAGGTTTCAGCATCATTAACGCATACAGCCTCAATCAAACTAACCCCACTACCACTTGGTAGCTCCTCCATTGTAGTCTTTGGTCGTTGAAGTATTTGTTTAGGCCCATCTTCTCGCTGGGAATCATTTCCTTGCGCACGATGATTAACAGGCCTGGTTGCCGACTTCCTCGCTGGAGGGAACTGATCTTACTCCAGCAAGTAGCTGCTAAATGGCCGGATTTTCCACAAATGTCACACTTAACATTTGGGCAATTTCTTGGATAGTGCTGCCCACCACACCATTTGCAACTAAACCTCGAAGGTGCACCCTCATCTGGGTATCTACTTCCTATCAAATTTTGTTGTTTTTTAAGGAAGTTGACATCAATGGCTATTTGTCAATACTGCTCCGTAATCATATCGGTATAATGCTTCATCATGTCCTTAACCTCGCCAAGAACATTGGAAGCGCTCGACTCGTAGCCTTGATCATTACCCCATCGTTCCACTGGCCTAACAATTCGATTAGGCACTGGTTGTTGAGCCACAGTCATGGTATTAGAATTGACTGCCTGGCCTCCACCATTTGGAGCCATTTGACTGCCCGTAGGCATCGACATGCTAGGGGGAGCTGGTAATAAAGGCACATTCTGCATCATGTTCCCTCTCCCATTAGGGTTAGCCATCGCTATCCCTTGGCCATTACTGCCATTGGCCATCGCCATATTGTTTCCCAATACTAAACCCATATTCGAATTACCTCGAGAAGCATAGGCTGCTTGTAGTCGGGATTCCACCTCTTGTGCTCGTGTAATGGCAGTATCTATATCCCCCAAGGGGACACTACTCAACTGCAATTGGATATTAAAGTCCAAACCATGTAGGAAATATTGCAATTGGGCAGCTGCGGGGATAGGAATAGAGGTGTCCAACTTACGGAAAACCTCTTTTATTTTCTTCGCATAAGCACGAATATCCTCGTGTGGTTCTTGGCGGGTCACGTTGAGTACACGCAACCAATATTGTCCACCCCTTTCAGGGGCAAACTCCCTTCGAAAAGCTCCATAAAATGCATCAATATTCAATATGGTTCCGGCTTCTAAACCGTGATACCATATGGCAGCTCTTCCTTTGAGAGTCATATTGAAGAACATCATTAAATGTATTTCTTCTTGAATGCGACAGTTAAACATTAGCTTTTGAAACTCCCTAATGTGGAGTTCCGCATCTTCCTCAACTAGCCCATTAAAAATGGGTAGCGGGTAACCTAGAGCCGGCAAATCCGTCGTTCCTACTAGAATTGCAATAGGCTGTGCCATGACGAGAATTGGATTTGCACTAGGAATAGGAGACGGTGGGGTTACACCTCCCGCACTTGATGTAGACTGGCTTATGGAAGAAAGGGGAGCACTAGAGCTTCCACCTTCTCCTAACCTACTGCTTGTGGTACTAAGACCACTAGATCCACTCCCTCATAAGGGTTCAACACCGCTACGCTTAGGAGAATATCTCCTAAAAATTTCAGCACGTCGCCTAGCTCTTTCGTCTCTCTCTTGCTTTTGGATTTCTGCTAGACGATGCTTATCGTTAAATAACGGATCAATCTTAGTATCCTTTGGCATAAACTGCTAGTTGGTCCCTAGACAACCAAGATTCGTGGACCATCACTTTTAAGCGGTTCCCGGCAGACGCACCACTGATGGAACCTAGAACGGGCCGGCACTGGCTCGTGCACTAGCCGGACCTCTATCACACGCACTCAACAACCCCATGGCCTCGCAGCCAGGAGTGTTGATGACACATACATTGCCTTCCTAGACATCTTGCGTTTGTATTACGTCGTTTATAGTCCACTCTTCTCTCACCCACTACTCCTCAGAGGGAGTCCCTTACACATTGCCTAATGGCACAAAGCACAGACATCAGAAGAGGACACCACCCCCTTGAAGGAGTCGGATTTGTACCCAGAAGCAGTCCGTGGGACCTTCATCCGTGAAGTAGAAGGTGAAAGGAAGTTAACCTTTGTGGATGCAGATGGCACTGAACGCCATTTGAAGGTGGGTAGTAGCCTACCAAAAGAGGAGTTGTCAACCTTGTACAACTTGTTGGAAGAGAATTTGGACGTGTTTGCTTGGTCCTACAAAGACCTAAAGGGGATTGTTCCCACAATATGTTAGCATCATATTGATTTGGAGCCTGATGCCAAGCCAATACGGCAATGACAGAGGTGAATGAACCCGAATTATTCCACATTGGTGAAAGCAGAGCTGCTGAAGCTTCTGGAAGCCGAATTCATCTATCCAGTGGCAAATAGTGAATGGGTCTCACCCATCGTGGTTGTACCCAAGAAGAATGGCAAGCTTCGTATATGTGTGGATTTCCGCAAGTTGAATTCCAAGATGAAGAAGGATCACTTTCCTATCCCTTTCACAGACCAACTGTTGGACACAGTGGCAGGACATGAGCTTTATTCCCTTCTAGATGGATTCAGTGGATACAACTAAGTGCAGATAGTAGAAGAAGATCAATCCAAAACAACCTTCACCCACAGAGAATGGGGGACCTACGCTTACCAAGTGATGCCGTTTGGACTCTCCAATGCCCCTGCTACTTTCTAGCGAGTCATAATGGCCGCATTCCAAAATCATCTGCACGACTTTATTGAGGTATATTTGGATGACTTCTGTGTCTATAGTTTGATACGTGAACATTGGGGATATTTGGAACAATGCTTTGACCGATGCCGGGAGTATGGGATCTCCCTCAACCCCGACAAATGCATCTTTGGGGTCTCTTCGGGAGTTCTGTTGGGCCATATTTTCTCTGCACAAGGAATTTCAACAGACCCGGCAAAGATTGAAAAGATTGTTGCCTTAACAGCACCGAAAAACCTCAAACAATTGAGAGGATTTCTTGGCCATGTGGGCTATTACAGAAGATTTATTGCACATTTTGCAACTAAGACAGCCCCTCTGCACAAGCTCCTAAGGAAAGAAGCTGATTTCCTTTGGATGGATGACTGTGAGGAAGCCTTTAATACCCTAAAACAGTGTTTGATTGAGGCACCCATTCTGCAACCTGATTGGACAAAGGAGTTTGATGTACACACTGATGCATTAGTTGAAGGGCTAGATGTTGTCCTATGTCAAAAGGGCCTTTCTAAATTAGATCAACCGATATATTATGCAAGCCGAAAAGTCACTGATAGAGAGCGGAACTATACAGTGACAGAGCTGGAGTGCTTGGCAATGGTGTTTACCCTAGAGAAGTTTCGCCACTACCTACTATCTACCCACTTTAAATTTTATGTGGATCATGAGGCCCTGTCTTTTCTGATGAACAAAGCAGACGTGAAAGGACGAATGATGAGATGGCTCCTTCTATTCCAGGAGTTCGACTTTGAGGTAATTACCAAACCTGGTCGTTCCCATGTTCTGGCTGATCATTTGTCGCGTATCCCACAGACTGCAGACGAGGAGCAAGATGATCCAGACCTCCCTGATGCTTCCCTATTTCTGGTAGAAACTGTAATCCCCTGGTATGTAGACATTGCCAATCTGCTGGCAACCCAAAAGTACCCTCTTGGCATTTCTAATCGGGACAGGAAGAATCTTATGTTAGAATCAGCCCCCTACACCCTGTTAGGCGGTGCACTATACAAGAAAGGCAAATATGAAGTGCTCAGAAGATGTGTTGCAGGAGATGAGATTGGGATTGTTTTGAAGGGTTGCCATGACGAGCCATGTGGAGGCCACTTTGCAGGAGAAGCTACAGCCAGGAAAGCTTTGCTAGCAGGTTATTGGTGGCCGACTCTCCACAAGGATGCATATGATTACTGTAAAGGATATGATGCTTGTCAGCGAATGGGAAAACCCACCAAAACAAGTGTCATGCCACTGCAACCTATCCTTCCTTTGAAGCCGTTCGAGAAGTGGGGCATCGACTTCGTCGACCCAATCGATCCTCCCACCAGAAGGAAACAGAACAGATACATCTTGGTATGTACGGATTATGTCACAAAGTGGTGTGAAGCTAAAGCCCTAAAGCGGGACGATGGTAACAGCGTGGCCCTGTTCATGTACGAGAATATCATCACCCGTTTTGGCAGTCCCCTAGAGTTGGTGAGTGACAGAGGCACTCATTTCATTAATAAAGTCATGGAAGAGTTGATAGAGCTGTATAAGATCCGCCATCGCAAGTCCACTCCTTATTACCCGAGAGCCAATGGCCAAGTCGAAGTCACCAATCGCATCCTCTGCTCAATCCTGACAAGAACAATTGCCGCACATCGTCATGATTGGGATGATTGACTTACAAAGGCCCTCTAGGCGTATAGAACCTCCCATAAAGCAGCAATAGGACAGACACCCTTCCAACTGTGTATGGTATCAAAGAGCATTTGGGGGACGATGATTCACTACAACGCCGTCTCCTGCACTTGGAATGTTTGGACGAAACTCGCAGGATGGCTCTACAGTGCATGGAATCCACATAAGCTCGACGTAAGGCTTACCATGACAGCTTCATCAAGCACAAGGAGTTCAAAGAAGGTGATTTGGTCCTAGCCTATGATTCACAATTTGGCAAGTTTCCTAGCAAGCTCCAGCAGCGGTGGATGGGCCCATATAAGGTACTTGCTATCAACCCTAATGGCTCTGTTCATGTGCAGACCGTTGATGCCTCTGATGATCCCTTCCTAATCAATGGATATCGCCTGAAGAAGTACTTCCCTCCTTGGGGATCTTGACAAACACGGTCACCTGATCCTTTCCCCCGTTGGCGTGGCACTATAATTCTTATGATGCTACTTCTGATAGCCGTTCTTCAGCCACTCCTGATGAGGTGGACGCAACCCTCTATCCCCTCAGCCCCACTTCCCGCCCCTAATCTCTTATCCTCTATTTTCCACCAGCGACAGCGGCGAGGATGGTTCTAACACATGGTATTTCTACCATTCTCCTTGTTACTTGAAATATATATATATATATATATATATATATATATATCGGTCATGGGAGAAAAGGACTTCGGTCCCTGTCATGCCAACCTATTCTTTGAGAAAAGGTGGAGACACCCTAGGGAATAGGAGAAAAAAAAAACAACAAAATAAAAAAAAGAGAAAAAAAACAAGAAAAAAAAAACTGTTATGGGAGAAAAGGAAAAAATTCCCTGTCATAGCAGGCCTCATTCCAAGACAAGGTAGTCAACACCCTTGGGCGGGAAGCTGGTTGTGGAAAAGGTGGCAATACCCAGCAGTCCAGAAAGTGGATTCATCAATTGACATCCCTAGGATCCAGTTTCGAAGCTGTCTCCCTTGGTACGCTGTGTCCTGTGCCTTTTTGCAGAGCGTTTGACAGTCCTCTAGCAGACACCATGTTCCTATCTAACCCCACGTTTGATCCGATGGCTACCTCCCTGGGTACGCCTCTTCAACAACTTACGATGCGATCTTCATCGACAAACAATTGAGTGACACGAGCTTTCATCCTAACCGGATGGGGAAGTGAGTATGGTTGCCCTCTGTAACTATCAACAGAGAGTGAGACAGAGGGTGGGGCGAGTGACCAGTCTTTTCCCTTCAAATCAAATGAGAGGTGAGAAGTGTGAATGAAGTGTTGCATGCACGGGATGGGCCTCTCAATGCACAAAGCACGATCTGTTCTTGTGCACTGCACCATAAGGCTCTTTGTCCTTCCTTCTTGCACCGTATGCCGACACAGGGCGGGATGCACAGTTGCACCATCAAATGCGCACAAGGCATACAACCTTTGCACAAGTGACCGTGAGGATTATATCAATGGGTTTCACGAAAGGGCTGCCCTTTGTATCTTTCAGCAGAGCGTGAGACAGAGGGTGGGCTGAGTGTGACTGGAGTTTCTTCAATCAATTACCGAGAGGTGAGGATTGAGGGACATTACGACATTTGGCCCAAGGTATGTTCTCTTTTCCTTATGCACCCATGGGGTGGGTCTCTGCCGTCATCACAGGACACGTCAACCTGTTCTGTACACTGCACTGTGAGGCTCCCTTGCCTTCCTCCTTGCACCTATGCCAGACGGGTTGGATGCACTGATGCACCATCAATTGTGCACCCTGGCATACTCTCTCTACACCATTCCTTGTTGATTCCTAAACCGGGTGTGAGCTATGGGATTTCATCCTTATTTCCTCGAGTGATATTAGTTATGGGGTGCGTGACTGCTCTTTCAATCCATTTGAGTGGTCGTGAGTTGAGTGCAATATCCCTCGCTATCGACAAATTTCCTGCGATTCGTTCAACCAACTACCTCCTTGGGTGCTACCGCGTGGTCCCTGCCACATTGGACATGTGCTGTGAAGACACCTTGGTACCTCCTGCAGCAGCCGACAACGACATAGGACGTGCCATCGACAGTCAACCTTGATTCTTGACAACATGGGCCAAGTTTTTCTAACCCTACACCTTCTGTTTCTCAATGCCGGTCATGTTTTAAGTGTGGGGATGTTAGTGGTTGGTCTGATGTGTGGTATTAGGTCCCTGTTGCTCAGTCAACCCTATCTGTTAAGGTTTTAAGTGTGGGGACGCGTCCTTGCACGTCTACATTGCATACCGCCTTGCATATGCCTCACTTTGATCATGCCTGTACGCCATGACTTACTTTTACCCGTTCACTGTCACCCCTCCCTTGGGGATGTTCCTCCTTCATTTCTCTTTTTCCCTTATTTTGTTGTGTTTCTATGTGAACATACCCTACGTTCCCCCAAATTCCAATCTAAACTTATAGCCCTGTTCGTCCCTTCAAACTGACCACTTTTCCTTTTTACGTACCCGTGTTTCGATGCACGGTTTTTGAGTTATTAATTTTTGAGGGATTTTGCGAAAATTAGACCATTTCCCATGTGAACGCATCTTGCTTGCTTCGGAACGTGGATCTGACATGATAGTCATGTCCTACCCTTTCCCCCTGATATTTTTTCTTTTTACTCCCTGTCATTCCGATGCACGGTTTGTCCAATATTAATTGTTGCGGTTTCTCGAGACCTTTTCATTTGACTTGACAGCTGTGTCCACCGCGACTTTCCCTACATTTTTCCTTTTTTCTCCCCCTTAATCCGACTTTCGGATTTTATTATTATTAATTTTTAAAAGTGTTTTTGAGTGTCTTTTTGGTATTTTTTGCATGTGAATGCCTCCTAACCCTATCGGAATTGCGTTTTACCGTGACAGCCCTGTGCAACCCCGTGTCCCGCACAGTTGTCGTTTTTGCTGCCCCCGGTTTCGGTGAACCGATCTTTTGTTATTAATTTCCGACCGTATTTGCGTGTGTCATTTTTACGTTTTTCCCATGTGAACGCATCCTCTCGCGGTCGAAACTATGTTTTGACGTGATAGGGTTGGTGGGCGCGTTCTTCTGCACATTTTTCCTTCTTTCCGCCCTGCATTCTGATGAGCGGATTTCCCGAAATTAATCCCAGTATGTGTTTTCGAGGCTGTTTTTCATGTTTTTTTTGCATATGCATGCCCTTTATCCCCCCCAGAACCCCCATTGACCTTTTCTCCTATCTTCCCCCTGCCGTTTGGTACTTTTTTTTTTACGCCATTTCGTTTCGACGATCGGATTGTGCGATATTAATTTTTCCTTATTTTTACGTATTTCGCGCGACTCATCTCGCGCGTGAATGCCCGCATTTGTGGTTTTACGCGTCTTGCCACGCCCGATCGCGTACGCGCACCCCGTGCCGAAGTCCCGACGCCATTCCAATCCCGCCATGGCAAATTTTTTTACCCCGCCCCACGTTTATTACTTTATTTATTCATTTCTTTATTAATTTTTTAAACCCCCCCTCCCGCATCCGTTGCAACCACCTCCCCCCTCCCTCTTCTCTCTCCTTCTTTCTCTCTCTCTTCTTCTTCTTCTTCTTCTTCTTCTTTCTACCTTCTCTCTCCCTGACCCCTCCCTCTCTCTCCTCTCTCCTCCTGCCATCCTGCTCTTCTCCTCCTTCCTTCTTCTTCTCCTTCACCCTCCTCTTCTCCTCCTTCCTCCTCTCCTTCCCCCACCTGCTCCCTTAATCACCAATCCCTCCCCTCCTCCTTCCCGCTCCCTCCTCCCTTCATCACCCCTCCCTTCTCTCCCCCCTCCACCCTCCGCTTAGGCCCTGCCACCCGCCGCCTAGGCCCTGCCCCTCGCCGCCTGGGCCCCGACACCCTGCGCCCTCCCTCCCAGCAGCCGCCACCTAGCCGCCCGTTCGGCTGTAGCGCCTAGGCCCTGCCTCCTGCTGACTCCTCCACCGCCTCCCCCTGGGCCCCGCCGCTTGCGCTGCCTTTGTTGCCGCACGGCCGCCCTGCATCATTCATACCCCCGCCCCCCCCCCCCCCCCCCCCCCCCCCCCCCGCCCCTTAGCCCCCCATTCACACCCCCAACCCCCCAGGCACACTAGTAATCACACACCCCCCTTCTAAGCCCCCTTTCACACCCACCCCCCCCACCTCTCCTCCCCCCCCCCCCCCCCCCCCGAAGCACAAAACACACAACCTTAATTTAACAAACAACACAAACACGCGCACCCCCTTCTAGGCCCCCTATCACATGCAAGGTGTGCACGTGGTGGCTGTTCGCATGTGGGCCTGCCACACCATTTCTGCGTGTTCGTGATCGTGATTGTGCTCTGTTTTATCGACCATTCACACGCGAGGACGCGCTTCTGCCTTCTCCGTGCGGTGGTGTGCTGCAGCCAAACATTCACACGCAGTCCTTATCAGTTGTTCACACGCAGCCGGGTACTGTCCTTTTAATTTAAAATCCTGAAAAACCCTAAAAACACATTTAAAAATTCAATTTTTTTAAAAAAATCAATTAAAAATAAATAAAAAAATTACAGAAAAATTCCTTTAAAAATCCCAATATTTCTGCAAACAGTTGACATATTTATCCAAACTAAAATATTTAAAAAAAATTGAAAATTGAATTTCTTTTCAAAATCATGAAAAAAATGAAAAAAAATCCTTTAAAATTCATAAAAATATCGAAATAATATCAGAATTTTTTTTGAAAATTCTACAAATTCTTTTGTACATTTTTCCAATATTTTCTCATTGGAAATGCTTTTCTTAATTGGCAAAAGTATTAATTGAAGCCAAAACCCTAATTTAAAAAAAAACTAAATTCAATGAAAAAAAATCATTTTTAATGCCACAAATGAGCTGAAAACAATGAATTAAATCCGATCACCTTCTTTACACTTGATGCTCATGATTGGGTGTTGCTGAAATTTCAATGTCCACATCACTTTTTTAAAAAAAACAAACAAACAAACAAACAAACACATCAAAACACACTTATTTTTTTTAAAAAAAAAACAAACAAACAATACAACCAAACCAAACTAAAAAAAAGAAAAAACAAAAACAACCCACAAAACCAAACAATCATAATCTTAAATCCCAATCAATCCAAACCCCCAACATCTCCATTTTTTTTCTTTGGTCACACGTCGCATTTGTTTTATTATTTCTTTTTGGTCAATGTGTTAGTTGTTTTTCCGTTTTCCTGTATGACAGGACGACTAGTCTTAGTCGACCTTTTGTCAGTTTTGTGGATTATCGGTGGATTGCGTCTTTCCCTTTTTGAGGCCGTCGTCTCAGACTTTGCAGACAGACCCACACATTGCCAAGTTTTTTCTCTTTTTCCCTCTCTCACGTTGCACCATAACACACATTTAAATTGTAATTAAAATCAATTGATCGTTGCACATACACAAAATTAATAGACTGCACTTCATAAAATTGTAATAAAACAAACCCGCACGTTAATTGTAAAAGGAACCCCGCCGTTGCACAAGCACCTTTGCACCATAACCCACTTAATTTTTGTAAATTAAAACCCATTCACCAATGCACACGCACACGCGTTATAGACACCTTTAACTTGTAATAAAATGAACCCCTCGACGTCACGCATGCATGCACTCAAGTGCCATAGATCATGTAATTATAACAATGAACTGCATTAGTAGAGACCCAGTCAAGTAAAGTCGTGTCAAGTCTGAGAGGGGCTGGGCTACGTTTTCGACTCACCATGCATTAACAGATTAAATATTAATAATGAACTATGCTTAATTGATTATTTAAACAAAATGAGTCGTTAGTTTCACCCATCCACTTCACCGCACTGTAGGACCCTGAACGTTTATGGGGATTGGGTTTTCTTGGTCAAAGATGTCGGTCATATCTGTTCATGTCTATTTTACTTGTCCGAGTCTGTGATTCTGTTTTGAGTCTAGTCAGTGTCTGGGTTACGGTATGTGTGACACTTTTGTTTTATTTTGTGTGCTTGATTACGGGGTTTTGGGTGCCTGTTTGTACTGCATATTCACCAAGCTTTCGGTCGCATATGTGCGTAGGTCATGTCGAATTTTAGGTAGGATGTGGTTTGCTTGGGGTGGTTTAGTCTAGTCAGTCTTGTCCTAAATCTTTCTCTTGTCGATGGTCTCAGTGATGGTTTTGTTTGTGGGTTTTGCAAGTTTTCTCTTTGATTCCTGGTTTGTGAGTGTGGTTTTTGCTATAGTCTGAATGGCATCATCTTCTTCTTCTCCCCCTCTGATTGTTCTTTCCTTTTAGAGGCGGATTGCATGATTATTCTTTCCTTTTAGAGGCGGATTGCATCCGACGTGCAGGCCTCAGACCATTTGTTGCCCTCACATTGCCGTCGGTAGATGAGAAGCTTTGTTACTCCTTCTTGGCTTCTTATAAAAACCATTCTGGTCTGGTTTATAACCGTACCTTCTGCTTATCTACAGCTAATATCCATGAAGCGCTGTGCTTGCCCTTTTCTGCTTCCTTTGTGCCCGGCGGTAACTAGTTACTTACTACTGAAGAGATAGTTACGCTCTTGAAGAAGGAAACTTCTACCCCCTTGCTTCTCAATCAACTTATTAACAGTTCAGGGGTCTCTATTGCTCCTATCTCTTCTCCAGTATGAAAGCAACTATGTCAGTTCCTCCAGGACCGATTTATGATGAGTAAGTTAGCTTTTAAGTATCTTTCCAAGGAACTGTTCACAGCTTCTGTGAAGATCCTAGAGGGTATTAAGTTCAACTGGGCAAGCTTCTTACTATCCAAGATGGATCAATATTTCCAGCGTGTATGGAAGGGTCAGATCATTAATGCTTCCTATGGTGCTTTCTTACAGCGCATTATCACTTTTACACCTCCTCCTGGTGGTGTGCCAGTGCGTGATTCTGTTCCTTTACCGCCGCAACCTCCACCGGCAGTCCCTTCCCCTCCACCTATGCAACCAAATCCAAAAGATGAGGAGTCCCTTGTTATATTTTCTGGCAAGAAACGCCTTCGTACAAAGGGTCCTTCCAGCCCTCTTGTACTTGCTTCCCCTGTACCCGCACCTATTCCTGCTGTAACTGGTAGTGCCCTTTTTTCTTTCCTCTCCTGTCCTAATTTATTTTCAGCCCAAAAGGAAGGACAAAATGATCAGCAAATGCCTTCATCCTTACATACTATATTATCTAGACCTATGCTTTCACAACTAGTTTCCAATGTCCAGGCCACTCTGGAAACCTCCCTTACCTCTTGTCTTCAGACAATGTATGCTAGTGTTTATATTTCCTTGCAAGACAAGGTGGATTCCTTGACTAGTTAGTTGACTAAGGCACTGGAGGATTTGTCTGCTGAAAGGGCTACACTTGGTGATATTAATACTCAAATGACTGCTGCCACATCCTTAATGGATTCCCAAAAGGCAACTATCCAAGAGTTAGAATTTAAGGTTGCTAAGTTGGAAGAGGAAAATCCTTGTAGCTTGAGAAAAATTCTGCCCTTGAGGAAATGGTCACTTTGGCTAGTAAACTTGGTACTAGTGAAGGTCAGTTGTTGCAGCACTCTCAGGCAACTGTAGAGTCCCAACAAAAAGTTATTGAAGAACTTAACCAAAAAGTGGTTGTTCTTTCTGTTCCTCCTCCAACTCCTATTGTCTCTTCAGTCATATCTTCCAAAGGAGAGCTTGATCAGTTGCACCATAAAGCTAAATTATGTGATGGGTTCTCCGCTGAAGTGGAACACCTTCAGCATAGGATGAACTATGTGCAGGAAGATTTTATCCGCTATACTGAATTGGTGTCACCTCCTCCATCCTTTTGGATCAAATATAATCAGCAGAGGTTTTCCCTGTACATCTCCTTAAGCAATGTGGATTTGGAACCTCCAGAGGATGGGTGGTCAAATCTTTGGTCTGCAGGTCTCTTGAGAGTAGTTTTTGATAGATTTGTGGATGAGTTGGTTTCCCATGAGGTTCAGTTACTATCTTTCATGTATCTTATCGGACATTTGCAAATTCCTGATGAAGAGGACTTGAATGTTTATGTGGGGGATGTCATCTTATAGGCAGTCATGTATGTGCATTCAATTGAGCTCCTACTAGTAGATAGTTTGAAGTATTATCATGAGCAGACGTCTTGGTGTAAGGGACATGCTTGGCATCCTCCTTTGGAGGCTGATGCTTTGGAACCTCGTCGTCTTTGGAGTGTTTTCCATAAATCTGATATCCAGCCATTACAATCTCAGTTGTTGAGCTTTATTGCTGATCATCCATTATTTACTGATTCCTTTTTCCAGGACCTTAATTTCTGTTGTTCTATCTATCCTTTGGATCTTGGTGATCTCCTTTCTTATTCTCTTATGGCGTATCGTTTCCCTTTTTATATTTCTCTTCTTTCCTCAAGTCCGGATACCATTCTGGTTTTATCTTTTACCCCTTCTGGATTTCCTCATATCCCTGTTTTTACTATCTGTCCTTTTATTGCTGATCCTACATCATCACCTACCCCTTCTGACCCTCCACCTTCTGTTCCTCATATTCCTTCTGTTTTCTCAGTGGATTCCCTTCGTACCTTTTTGTTGAATTCTCCATCTTTGCCATCTTCATTATCCCTTCATTTGCCTTCCTTTTATGATTTATCTTATCCTCCTTTATAATGTTCTCCTCTTATTCCATTGCCCCCTTCATCTGATTATATCAATATTCCTCCCCAGTCAGTGCTGGATACTCCAGGATATGACAGTGACATACTTCGTTGAAGACAATGGACGCTATATGATTGTGTGACAGGCCCAGTATTTAACTGGCCTCTCATTCCAGGGTCTTGGAATACATCTGCAGCATGTTCGAACTCTTACCTTCATTTTGTCAGAGTGCATGTTACTTCTGAGGATACCACTGTTCGCCTTGCAGCTCATTTTTGTTGGTATCTTGCTTTCATGCATCAACAATCAAAGCTGAATACTCGAAAGAGTATCCCTCAGTTGCTCATCAATTTTAATATAGATGTGACTGTTGCTCAGATGGATGTTCTGTACTACTTTGCACAGGCCTTCCCTACCAGGTTCCTCATCTTACTGGAAAGGATGTGTTGCTTACAGTTCCTCCAGAATGTGCCTCAGCATTTTGTTGATGAGAGTAAGCTTTGGAGCGTTTAAAGCTTAGTATGCAGTTCAAGAAGAAATACCTTCATCCTACTTAACAATGGAGCTTTTTCCTCATTGCATCATTCCTCCTTTATTAATGGAAAATTTCTTTTTGCTCTCCAATTTTTGGGGATCCATGCCATTCAGACTATATTTGTATATGGGTATTTTTTGTATTGGGTGATGTTTTTTTCAATTGTGTGGAGCTAATGAAGATGAAGCTGTGAAGATTGATGCAGTTGGTCATCACATGGTTGCAGTTGTAGATTTGGATGCAGAACTCTTATATCCTTTAATAGTTTGAGTTATTTTAATTTTTATAATATTGGAATGGTTTTTTTTTTGTGTTATTGGTTTTCCTTTCATATGTGTTTCAGATCCAGGTTATGAAGCTGATATGTTGGGGTCGTGATCAAAGTGGGTGATTTATGCTTAATTGAAGATTCTTTTTAGCAGATCATAGAGCTTTTATTCTTCCATTTTCTTAGGTCACGAGGACGCTTCCTTATTAAGTGTGGGGATATGTTGAGTGTGAAAATGATTGGTTTTTGGGCTAATTTTTTGTTGTTTTTGTTGCTGAATGGTCGTTTTTGGTGGTTGATTGTTTGAGTTTGAAGATGTTTTGAAGTGTTTGGAGTGGTTTGAGTATGTTTGAAAGGGTTTATGTTGGTTTTTTATGAAATATGTTGTTCTGAAGAGTTCTATAATTCTCTCTATATGGTTCTGTAAGGTCTGGTTTTCTTCTGCTTTGTTCTGTTTTGTTTCTGTTTTGGTAGTAGAGATGGTTGAATGGATGTTTTGAGAGATGATTGAGAATGTGTTAAAAGGTTTATGAGAGATTGAATTGGGTTTGTTTTGGTTTTTATGGGTTCTGTTGATCTTCTGTAAAGTTTTGTAGCTTCTGTGCTTCTGTAACTCTGTAGTCCTGTTGCTCTATTTCTCTGTGGTTTTGTTCTGTTTGTTTCTGTTGAGTGTTATGATGGATGTATGGATGTTTTGGAAAGTGTTCTTGTCTTAGGAAAAGGATGAATGGAAGCTCTATTCAAGTCAAAAGAAGTGAAGAAGTAGCTGATGAAGATTCACAGAAGGTTACAGAAGACAATGATAGAAGACAGATCTCACATGATACTATGAAGTCTCTGGTGACCCTTCATATCAGACATACCTTTTGGGAGGTGTATCCACAATCTAAGAAGGATTATTGTGAGTGATTATGAGAGTATTGTAGTGAGGATATGATGTATTATTAATGGAGAGAGAGAGAGAGAGAGAGAGAGTTAGAAATAGTAAATTTAATCAAAATAGTGTGATTATATATGAGAGATTGAGGGAGAAGACTATGAAGACATTGAAGAT
Organism: Lygodium microphyllum; assembly: GCF_053477565.2. NCBI lineage: Eukaryota > Viridiplantae > Streptophyta > Polypodiopsida > Schizaeales > Lygodiaceae > Lygodium > Lygodium microphyllum. The sequence goes on from NC_141157.1 coordinate 112,484,869, forward strand.
GAATACTATGTGATTTCTTTCCATCAAAAGTTGTGTTCTCTTTGTCTATTAATGAATAATATAAAGGATATGAAGAACATGATCAAGTTTGTTAAAGATAAATCCGTGGGAGATATCTACTATGATGCTGCGTGAAGAATTGTTGTTTTCTTTGTTTTGATGATCAAAAGAATGAAATAAAAGCTTGTTGATGTTACAATATAGATTTTATTGCAAGAGAATTCCCTTTTCCTTGGTTTTCCTCTTGGGGCTCCACATCAAACTTATGATACCACTCCCTAGGTGCCTGCTTCAAGCCATAAAGTCTTTTCTTCAATTTGCACACTAGGTGCTCCCTGCCAGGTTCTGTAAAGCCCTTAGGTTGCTCCATATAAATCTCATCATGCAAGTCCCCATGTAAGAAAGTCGTCTTAACATCCATCTGGCATAAATCCAAGTCAAGCTGAGAAACCAAAGCCAAGACTAAGCGTAGGGTGGTCATCTTAACCACAGGAGAAAAAACCTCATCAAAGTCCACACCATGCTCCTGCTTAAAACCCTTTGCTACCAATCTAGCCTTATATGCCGGCTTGGGGTGTTCAGGGGTACTTTTCAGCTTGTACACCCACTTGCATGGCAAAGCCTTCTTGCCCTCAGGCAAGGAAACCAAATCCCAAGTCTCATTCTTATACAAGGAGTCTATCTCAGACTGCATAGCCCTCTCCCAGGAGAAGTGACTGTTACCCTTGTGCATAGCCTCATCATAGGTGAAAGGCTCTCGTGCCTCTGTAACCAAGACGTAATGCATCAAGGGCTGAAATCTATCAGGTGGACGTCTGTCTCTAGTAGACCATCGCATGGCAAGCTCTGCGGCTTGCCCAGTTGCCTATCCAACACCCTGACCATGAGCATCTATTGCAGCTGTAGGCTATCCAACTGGCTGTGGCGGGAGCCCTTGGCTCCTCCTAAAATATGACCCTACGAATCTCAATAACTCTCTCAGGCTGCCTATGCATCTTGTCTTCATGGAAGACTACATCATGACTGCAGATGACTTTCCACGCCTGCAGATCCCAGAGACGGTAACCCATCTCGCTTGCATCCCCATAACTAAGGAAAATGCATTTGAAACTCTTAGGATCCATCTTACTTCTTTTGTCCCTAGGCACATGGCAAAATGCCTCACATCCAAAGACACGGAGATGCGCATAAGAGGGAGGTTTTCCAGTCCATACCTCCTCTGCAACTTGGAAATCCAAACCACTAGAAGGTGATCTATTTATGACATGCACATCTGTACTAACTACCTCAGCCCAAAAGCTTTGTGGTAGGCCTGTATGGCTAAGCATATTGCATACACACTCGTGGATGGTTCTATTCATCCACTCAGCCAAACCATTCTAGGGGGGGTGTGGGGGGCAGTCAACTGACGCTTAATACCCCTCTCATCACATAACTGCTCAAAAGCATGTGAGACATACTCACCCCCATTATCTGTCCTTAGGTATTTTAGCCTATATCCAGAGTGGTTCTCAACCAATGCAATCCATCTCTGAAACACAGCCAAGACATCGAATTTCAACTTAATGGGATAAGCCCAAACTTTCCGTGAAAAATCATCTATGAAAGTAACAAAATACTTTGCACCACCCATAGACTGATAAGGCATGGGCCCACAGGCATCCGAATGTACCAATGCCAAGGGCTCACTCATGCGTGGCCTACCAGACTTCTTATGCGTAGACCTAGTCTGCTTGCCATAAAGACAATGCTCACATGAATCAAAACATGCATAATAAAGGGGGTGGTAAGTATTGCAAACCAGAAAGCATTTTCAATCCCTTCAAAGACATATGGCCCAAACGAGCATTGCAAAGAGATACATGTGGGATAGAACCCACAGACAAAACATGATCAAGGAAAGAAGCGAATACAATCAAGGGATAGAGGCTGCCAGCCTTGGCACCTCTCGCAATCACAAGTCTACCACGAGTAATCTTCCATGCAGAGTCTCCAAAAGATACATGATAACCTATGTCATCAAGCTATCCAGCTGACATGATACTGCATGTCAAAGTAGGTACATGACGTACATCCTGCATAACAAAACTGCTGCCAGAAGGAAACTGCAGCCTAACATCACCAATGCCCACAATGTCAAGAGAGTTGTCATCACCCAAGCGCATAGAATCCGAAACAGTACGGTATGAATGAAACCACTCTCAACAAGGTGTCACATGAAAGGGCGCACCTGAGTCCAAGAGCCAACACTGTGCATATATAGAGTGTATCTCCATCATCTGTGAAGCACTAAAAGAAGCTGCAAGGATATAATCATCATCATCAACATCCTCAGGCTGCATAACATTGATCTCTTCCATTTTAACACTGGATTTTGCAGGCACTATGCTGTGATTAGAAGACTTATCCTGCACTTTGTCTTTCCCCTTATTTTTACTCCTTTTGTTAGGGCTCGTATTCTACCATTTATTTAGTACTATTTCATACATTAGTATTAGTATGCATGTAGTCTTTTGGGTCAGCATATGTAAAGCAATCTTTATACTTCATATGATGTGTCGCCTGAAAGTCAGGGCACAGGTCCAAAACGTCAGACAGTTGTATTCGAGTAGTTAGTTTTTCTGATCATGAATGGAATATGACTGTGGGCAGTGCTCAGGAATGACTGCTGATGTTTGATCCTATCATTTTCTTATCGTGTCTTGAATGTTAATGCTATTCTCTTTCATGTTATTCAATCGATGATGATTATGGTGAACGAAAACAGTGTTGTGTTCAACGATCGGTAATTTTATGTTGCTGAGCATGATGTTTGCTCTGCATTTGAATGTATTTCCTGAATATTATGTGGAGATGAAGGCTAGAAATCTATTCAAGGAGTTTTTTTTTAGTACTGTTGTATATTCAGGTAGAATGATGTTTTGTGATTGTTATGGTGTGTTAGAAGGCCAAAACACTTTGCCGATCCCTGCCAGGTTCAAGAACATGATTTCTTGATTCAGGTGCAGATCTGGAATCAGGTTCTAGGAGATTCAGGCGATAGGAATGCTGATGGCATTGGGATTGGGTAAGGTGCCTTTTATGGGCAATCTTTATGTCAGACAATTACCCTTATCTATCCAATCCTATTTTTATCAGAAGCAAGTCCCAGGAAATCAGGGAGGCTTTGGCAAGACAACAACAACATGTTGCAGGGCTGGATGATAGGGGTGGAACAGAGGGTTTGTTTAGGCTAGATGAGGAGCAGTTTATTGATGTTGGGAAAACTTCTTTGGAAGGGGGTGCCTCTGCGGGTACCTCAATAGTTTATCATTCTCCTTCCACTTCATCTGAATCTCCAACTTTGTCAAATGATGAGGGCATATTACCTCTTGACCAGCAAGATACTCCTCCTAGACAGGCATTTGAGAGGTTATAGCATGAAGTGCTTGGAAGAACATTTTTGTTAAGAAGTGCTAGAATTCCACCTCAGAAGATTTTGAATTTTAACCCATTACCACCTCCAAGGAAGCCCAAGAAGAGACCAGAAATGAATCCAAATCAGTTGGTTAATCCAAAGGTTCGTGCATCCAAATTTTCAAGTAAGAAGAAAGAGGACCCCTGATTGCCATGTGGCACAATTTGAGACCAGGTAGACAGCTAGTGGGTTCAATCAAATGTATGGGGATCAGGTTAAAATGCAATAGCTTGCTACCACCTTTTAGGGGAAAGCTATGGACTAGTTTGCCAGTTTTGGTATGGCAGCCTTTAATTCATATGATGCCTTAAAAACAACATTTTTGGGCAGGTTCCGTAAAGATAAAACTCCGGGAGACATTCTTAGGAAGATTAAGAAAATCAAGCAAAAGGCTATGTTGGTGGAGGATTATGCTCAGAAGTTTAGGAATCTGCTAAACAGGCTGCATGCTGATGATACACCTTCAGTTGAAATGTAGATTACCTACTTTATGAAGGTTTTGAGAGGTAAGATTCGGAACCCCATTGCCAATGTTGAGATGGGCTAGAATGATACATTGGATACAATGATTAGGGCAGCTATGAGAGTGGGAAAAGGACTTGGTACCTCTAGGTCTAAGAACATAAAGATGAGGACTCTTCGGATTCAAATTTTGAGGCAGATTCAGGATTAGATTCTGATACAGAGAGTGAAGATGAGGGCAGGAATTACATCTCAGATTCTGATGATTATTCCAGTGACTCTGATGAAGATAATTTTAGCAGGAGGAAGAAGAAGAAGAAGAAGAAATCGGGATCAGCCAAGACCAAAAAGAAGAAAGCAAAGGAAAAAGATAGGAAGAAGTCAGTGGACAGCAAGTAAGATAAAATGTTAAAACAGAAGCTAAAGGATTTGGGTATTTCTAAAAATAAGAAGAATGAAAAGCATTGTGAGATATGCCAGAGAAAGGGCCATGAAACTAGGGCTTGCTGGTATAATAAAATGTTAGGATGGCACAGTAGATGCCAGTGATGCAAGCAAGACCAAGACCTTTTCAACCAATTGCAGTGAATCATATTATTCCTGACACTATACCACAGAGACCCTTTAGAGGACCTATAAGAATGCAAGCTAGACAACCTTAGGGAAATTTTCAGGCACAATAGCAAACTACACAAATAGGAGCATGCTATTATTGTGGAGGTCAAGGACACTTTGTTGGACCAAACTATGAGCTTTGGGCAAGACATAGGACTCTGAGAGAGGAATGCCGGTAGTAAGGTCCCACAATGATGGAAGACCTGCAGGAGCATCTCATCAATAGCATCCACCTGCCCCAGTTGCAATAGTCCTTATAGAGTTACCTGATCAAGATGAGAATAGACAAACTCCTGAAGGTACAGGAACTACTCGTTGTCAGGAAATTTACCAGGAAAAGGTTCAAGAAGAGGCAAAAGAGGTCTTAGGTAACACTAATGCTGTAAGTATGCATGTTAATTGTGATTGTTCTAATTGTATTGAAGTAGAGGAATGTCAAGATGAATCAATGGTTTTAGCAGTCACTAGAAGCCAAGCTGGCAAGAAGCTTGATTGGCAAGAACAAGAAAAGACAAGAAAAAAGGCAACCAAACAAGTTAGAAAGTTGCAAAAACTTGCTAAAGAAGTTGAATTTGATCAAGTTGGGGATGTAGGGACTTCAGGCATACAACTTCCTGAACTGTAGGACCAACTTCCTTAACTGTAAGACCAACTTCTTGAACAGTAGGATCAGGTTCTTGATCATCAGGAACAGTTTCCTGATAGTAGAAATGTTAAAAAATTACAGCAAGGAGGTTCAGAAGAGTTGTTTCAAGCTTTGGCTAAGTGTTCCCTGCCTGCAGACTTTCGAGCAAGTTTTGGATTTGATACCAGGGTTTAAAGAGAAGTTACTCCTAAAGATCAGGCAGAAGCAGCAGGAAGTTCTTCGAGGTACAATGGATCAAGAACAAGTAATTCCTGATTGTAATGTAGTCATACCAACTCAGCAGGAGGTTGTGGATTACCAAGTACCTACTATTCAAGTTGAGTATGTAGGAAGAAAACATGATGATGTCCTGTTGGATGGAGGTTCAGGAGTTAATATACTTCCTGAACATACATATTTGGCAACTAAGCAGGAAGAGCTTTTACGAGCCCCATTTCAAGTCCGGATGGCAGATCAAAGGAGGTTACAGCCTTTGGGTATCTTAATGAATCAACAAATTTTAGTGGCTGGTCTAAAGTTTAGGGTGAGCTTTGTTGTGCTGAGAATGTCAGAAATTGGAGACTCTTATGCAATGCTTTTGGGGAGACCGTGGTTTAGATTGGCTAAACTCAAGCATGATTGGGGAAATGATTATGTTTGTATTCCAAGAGGACTTAAGGAAATCATGTTATCTACAGTTAATAAGGTTATCTTGAAAAGTTCAGCTAGACCAATGGTGGCTTAGACTATTAACCTTGCAGATGAAGTAGAAGATGATGAGGAGGAATTATTTCTTCAGGAAAATCCTTCTGTGGTTCCATTTTTTGAGATAGATGTTGATGGCATTATGCAAGGGTATCAGGAGCAGCCTCATGTGGCTAGAAATGTTCTTTTGGAGCATCAATCTGTTGAAACTGCAGGTCAAAATCAGTCTCTGGACATCAAGCAGAAGATCCTCCTGAAGGTCTGGAGCATCCTGAATTTTAGGACAGGTCAAGGGATGAGCAGGATAAATTAATTCAGAATCAAGGCATTGTTTATCCTGAAGTTTTGTAGCAAGAAGGACCTGAAAAATAGCAAGTTGGTATGGACAGTTTAGGTGTATTGGATGAAGAGGGGAAGAAAGCTATTGTGGCTGAATTAAGGTATGAGCATACAATGAGAAGATCTGCAAGAGTTGTTGAAGATGAGGTTCAGGAGCTTGACTTGAATATTGAAGGAGATCCTAAACCTATCAAGGTTAGTATTTTTGTTGAGGTCAATTTCAAGCAGGATCTAATTTAGTTGTGCAGAGAGTTTCGAGATATATTTGCTTGGGATTACACAGATATGAAAGGATTTGATCCAGCTGTGTGTCAGCACAGGATAAATTTGAAGAAAGATGTTAAGCCCATTGTTTAGAAGAGGTATAGAATGAATCCTAATTATGCCAAATAGGTCAAGGAAGAAATTGACAAGCTCCTGAGAGTTGGGTTCCTCAAACCAGTCAATGAGGTTACTTGTTATCTCCTATTGTTGTGGTGCCAAAGAAGAATAGGAAGATCAAAGTTTGTGTTGATTATAGCAAATTAAATGCAACTACTATTACTGATCCTTTTTCGCTTCCTTTTGCTGATTCTCTCTTAGATGATGTGGCAGGTCATGAGATATATAGTTTTCTGGATGGGTTTTCAGGATACAATCAAATCAGGATGCATCCGAAAGACATGGATAAGACAGCTTTCATCACAGAGTGGGGAGCTTATGTTAACACAGTTATGAACTTTGGGTTGAAAAATGGACCGCCTGAGTTTCAGGCAGCTGCTCATAAGACATTTGAGCCTTATCTAACAACTTTTATGAGGGTCTTTATTGATGATTTTTGTGTATTTGGTAGCAGGAGAGAGCATCTCAAACACTAAGCTTAGGTTATGCTTTCAAAGATGCAGAATGTTTGATATGTCATTAAATCCTTTCAAGTCAGTCTTTGCAGCTAAAAGGGGTGTGTTGTTGGGTCATATCTTGTCAGAAGAAGGCATGAGTATTGATCCCATAAAGATTGCAGCTGTTTAGAAAGCTAAAGCGCCAAGTAATGTGCAGGAAGTCATGAGCTTTGTGGGCCAAGTTAAGTGGCACAACAGGTATTTAAGGTACTTATCACATATTTGTTCTCCTCTTACAACTCTCACTAGGAAAGAGATGCAGTTTGTTTGGAGGGAGGATCAGGAGAGAGCCTTTAGTATTCTTAAGAAAATGTTGGTGGTGGCTCCAATCTTGCAACCTCCAGCATGGGATTTACCTTTCCATATTTTTGTTGATGCATCTGATTTGGCTGTGGGAGCTGTTCTAATGCAGGATAAAGTATCTGGTTGGTACAGACCAATTTATTATGCAAGAAGGAGATTAAGTACTGCTGAAAGGAACTATTCGGTAACTGAAAGAGAAGCACCTGGAATGGTTTTTTCAGTGCAGAAATTCAGACATTATTTCCTGGGCAACCCAGTCATCTTTCATGTTGACCATCAAGCACTCTTGTTTTTGGTAAATAAGCCTCAATTGATAGGTAGATTAGCAAGATGTATGTTGATGTTACAGGAGTTTGATTTCAAAATTGTTCATACTCCTAGGAAAGAGCATGATATAGCTGATTATTTAAGTCGATTGGAAAATGATGATTTTGAAGTTGGAGTTTCTGATTAGTTACCTGATATGTTGAACTTTTTGAGGTCCAGGTTCTTGATCCTGATTCATATTATGATCAGATGCTGCATTTTTTGAAGTCAGGCATTATGCATGCACACCTTTAAACAGATCACAGGAGGAGGTTGGCACTAAAGAGTAGAATGTTTCAAGTTATTATGAATACATTGTACAGGAGGGGAATTGATAATATCTTAAGAAGGTGTGTTCCTGAGTTTGAGCAACCAGCAGTGTTACATGAAGCTCATATGGGACTATCAGGAGGTCATTTCTCTGGAGAGATTACAGGCAGGAAAATACTACAAGCAGGGTTATGGTGGCCTACTGTGTTGAAAGATGCTCATCAGTATGCCAAAGAATGTTTGTAGTGTCTCAAGGAAGGTCAACCACTTGACAAGGATAGGATGCAAGATCATCCTGTGTTGCCACTTGAGCCATTTCAAAAGTGGGGGATTGACTTTGTTGGTCCCATTAAACCAGTTGCAAAAAGGACAGGTAACAAATACATTTTAGTTTGTACTGATTATGCTACTAAGTGGGTTGAAGCTTAGGCATTAAAGGATAATAAGGAAGCAAGTGTGGCAAAGTTTTTGTACTCTAATGTTATGACCAGATTTGGATGTCCTATTGAGTTGATCAGTGATTGGGGGAAGCATTTCCTGAATCAAGTGATTAGAGAACTGACTATCAGGCATATGATTCTCCACAAAAAGTCTACTCCTTGTCATCCTCAGGCTAATGGTCAAGCTAAAAGTTCCAACAAGATTTTGCTTCGTATTTTGAAGAAAATTGTTGAAGACAATCGGGGAGATTGGGATATTAAACTTGATTCAGCATTGTGGGCTTTCAAGACAGCATATAAAGTTGCAACCGAACTTACACCTTTCAGGCTGGTTTATGGCCTAAAAGCAGTTGTTCCTATGGAATTTGTAGTTCCAAGTCTGAGAGTTGTTGTTTTGAGCAAGATGGATCCTGAAGAATCAGTGCAGCATCGATTAGAGAAACTTCTAAAATTGGAAGAGAACCGGATATTAGCAGCTTATATTACTGGAGTTACACAACAGAGGAGACAAGCATGGGTTAATAGACATGTCAAGAAGAAAATTTTTCAGGAGGGAGATTGGGTTGTAGTGTATAACTCTCGCCTTGGCAAGTTTCCTAGTAAGCTAAAGCTCAGGTATGTAGGTCCCTTTGTCATTTTTAGAGACATGGGTCAGGGTACCTTTTTGTTGCACAACTTGCAAGGGAAGGTTTTACAACCTGCAGTGAATGGATTTAGGCTTAAGAGATTGCTACAACCTTATTATTCCAAGGTTCATGTTATCATTCAAAACGGGACAAACGAATCAGTTATTGGTAGTTACATGTATGAATGGTTTAAATCTCATGATGTTGAAGTGACACTTAACACAAAACAGGGTGGACTGAGAGAGGACTTGGACTTTGGCATGCAAATGGAAAAAGGCATGTTTTATTTTGAGGGTTCCTCCCCTTCTCCACTCCTGACTCATTTTCGCCTTGCAACTCTCACCGCCATGACGCATACCCATCGCTCTTCAACCCGAAGCTGTCTCTAACCAAGCGCGGCCGTCAGTAGAATGACAATGATGAGCTTTATGTGGCCAGTAATGATGACAAACCAGTGTAGCAGGGAGACGAAGAGGTAATGCCGTCGAATGCTTTAGCTCTTTCCAGCCCTACTGCTGTTGGTACTCCCTTCGTGGACTCCAACTTGTATTTGAATGTTGAGGCTGAGGTTCACCGATTATGGTTAAAAAAAATCGGGTTGTATGATTATGCCCGTTTGCCTTGGGATCGTTGGGCATCGAATGTGCATGCTTCAATCCAGATGGATATTTTGTGGCACTCAAATTGTAAAATTGCAAGTCGTCTTGAGTTAACTCCTGCCATTATCAGTGAAGTGTTTGCTCTTCCTATGAATGATAATCCGATTGCATATCGGTTTACCGAAGATCAAATGCAATATGTTTTTGGTGAACCACCTGGACCTCAGAATGTTTATGTCCTGAAGCGCATTGATGGTGTCAAGAAATTGCAGTTGCGGTGGTTTATGGAGCGTTTTATGATGTTTATCAAGACCGATAGTATTGCTCGTGATACTTATGGCATTCTTTATTGTGCAGAGCATTTGCGAATGCCAAATTGGGCAGGCCTTATGTCTGATAGGCTCAAGGCTGAAATCAAGATCTCCAAAACTAAGAAGATTTTTCAAAAATCTCGGATGGGTTGTTTTCTTGCAGGTTTGTATGAGCATGCACGAGTCTTGTATCCCAAGCTTACAGCTGAGTATTTACTGAAAATGGATGTTGCTTCTTTGGCTGAAGATGTAGTGGAAGTTGATCATAAAGTTGATGTTTCTTAGGAGATTAAAAATGTCAGTGATGCTCATGATATTTTTTATGGTGATGCTGCAAAACAGGCTATTTATAGTGACTTGAAGTAGGTTGGATATGATGAGGCATATGCTAAGCAAATTGCTTCTGAATTTGTTAAGGGGGATCATAAGGATGCAGGTGTTAAGTATGTACTTCATGTTGGTAAACAAAATGATGGGAATGATGCTTTTAAAGTAGATGGCAGTCTTTATGCAAAGAAAAAGCAGAAAATTGGGAAGATATGGTTGAGCAGTCAGTCTACATCAGTGGAGAAGAAGCAAGATGCTAATTTTGATGCTCGGAATCCTCTTTGTGATGACTTTGGTATTCAGCAGGTTGAAGGTTCAGCCGACATACCTTCGGTTTCAACTGGTTCTGGGATGCATGATGATCACTTTGGTAGTCTTTCTGATGCTGGAGTTATGCAAAAACTCATGGTATATTTCCAGGATTTTGATAAGCGCAATGCCCACACTATTGTTCAGATTACTGATATGCAAGTTCAGTTGGCTGCCAGGCAGAAGGCAATTGAGGACTTGACTCAGCATGTGCAGCACAAGCAATTCGAGTATGATGCATTGGAATTGGATCTTAATGGTAAAATTATGCATCTGCAGCAGCTGTTGGATAAAAATAAAATGTCTACTACACTTTTTGAAAAATGGACTAGTGAACTTAAGGATCAATGCTTATTGTTGGAAAGATATCAGCCCACTGAAAGAAGTTGAGAAGCAGATCTGGAGTAATGTTGAGGTTGAAGTGGATGCTTCAGTGATATTGAAATCTGATTTTGAGGATATTCGAAATGCATTGGTGAATGATGTTAAACTTGCATGGCTAATGGTTGCCGATAGGTTTGAAGGCATGATTTCTTGGCCTTATCATATGCTTTAGAATGCCTTTGTGTCTACAAATTATGAGGATTTTATGCATGAGAGAGACACTTTGAAATTGAAAGTGCAGGAATTGGAGGCAAAATGCATGGATGTCACTGCAAAATTGGAGAAGGTTGTAGATGCAAAAAGAGCAAGTGAAGAACATCTAGCTACTTTGTTGCAGCATAGAGACTTTCGGTCTGATGATCATGATTCTCTGATTTAGGAGGTGGTTCATACACTTCATCAGGATTTTTGTGCTATAGATCATGAGCCAGTTCAGCACCATGATGTTGCTGCTGTCTCATGTCAGAAGTTTTCATGCACAGATATCATTCCCTATACTCCTAGATCTTACTAGTTGTTACTTTGGACGTAGTTTTGTTTTGTTCATGATACATTTTGATCATCTCACTGACTCTTAGAATCAATTATGCAATTGCATAAGAGGATTATGAGTATCCTAGAGGGGCTCTACTCATGATAGCTCAGTGCGGCTTGTCAAGGGGTGCAAGGCCTCTGGCAAGGCATAATTGTGTTCTTTGAGTAAGTTCTTCATCATATCTAGTCTTCATATGTTCAGTTACCTATCTACATGCTTGTGGGTTCGAGTCATAACTGGCTCAGTCATCCACCGGACTGTGCCAGGTGTTAGGGCTCGGATTCTACCATTTATTTAGTACTATTTCATACATTAGTATTAGTATGCATGTAGTCTTTTGGGTCAGCTACTTCATATGATGTGTCACCTGAAAGTCAGGGCGTAGGTCCAAAACGTCAGACAGTTGTATTCGAGTAGTTAGTTTTTCTGATCATGAATGGAATATGACTATGGGCAGCGCTCAGGAATGACTGCTGATGTTTGATCCTATCATTTTCTTATCATGTCTTGAATGTTAATGTTATTCTCTTTCATGTTATTCAATCAATGATGATTATGGTGATCGAAAACAGTGTTGTGTTCAACGATCAGTAATTTTATGTTGCTGAGCATGGTGTTTGCTCTACATTTGAATGTATTTCCTGAATATTATGTGGAGATGAAGGCTAGAAATCTATTCAAGGAGTTTCTTTTCAGTACTGTTGTGTATTCAGGCATAATGATGTTTCGTGACTATTATGGTGTGTTAGAAGGCCAAAACACCTTTCATTGCACAATTCATGGCATTGTGGCCTAATATGGCCCTTTTTCCCACAATGGTGACAAATAACATCTGCATTCCTGCCACGGGATTTGCTACGTGACTTCCCACGAGACTTAGACCGAGATTTCTGAGAATCCCATCCATGGGCACTGCCACTGCCATGCTTTCCATATCCATCATTCTTGCCTCTAACTATCATAGCATGCGACACACAAGAGGCATCCAAATTCTTACGGTTAACCTCTTCCTAGTAGAAGAGCACTCTCAACATCAGATAATTTCAAGGTAGCAGTAGAGGCACATAATGCAGTGCGAAATACATCCCATGACTCATTAAGAGTACCAAGCAAGAAAAGAGTGACATCCTCTGCAAGAAAATACATTCCATGACTCATTAAGAGTACCAAGCAAGAAAAGAGTGACATCCTCTGCAAAAGTGATGTCGTGCGAAGTCAAGTTCTTGAGTATAGCATGGAACTGGCTCCAGTGAGCAGACATGGTCACATTCTCCTTCATGCACAGATCCATAAGCTGCTTCAGCTAATATATCTGACTCACTGGACTTTTCTTGTCATAGAGATTCTTGATTTTATCCCACAACTACCATGCACTCTGTTCTTCCTCAAATACATTGTAATGAACCTATTCTGTGAGAGATAATACAATAATGGACTTGCATAACTCATTAAGCTCAAACCATTCCTCATCTGGCATAGTTGAAGGTGGCTGCCCTGCTGAACCTTAATGGTTTGATCTGCGATTTCTGCACCAACACCTGCCAAATCTGGCTCTTCCAATAAGAGTAATTCACACCATCAAGCTTAATGATGTTGAAAATAGCATGATTAGTGGATGAACTCACCATAATGCATGCTGGAAGACTGCAGACAGTTTAAAACTACTTATTTATTGTTTACTGCAAAAAATGACCAAAAAATCACCAACATTGAGAGAAAATGACGAGAAAAGTGTAACCAAAGTTGCTGCCGACCAAGTACTAGTGAAAGTACATCATTTCAGAATAATTCAGCATGAAAAACCCATGTCATTACAGAGTTATATGCTTGCTGCAATAAATGACAAGAGGATATTGTGAGAGTTAATTGTTGACCAAATCACTGCACCAAGTCAATAAATGACAGCCAAGACATGACCAGCCATAAACGGGCATGCACCAAACAGTCAAGCATCATCAAGACCCTGAGCAAACACCCAAGCATGTCACCAAAGCATCCGTCAGTGAGTAGGCATACCCCTTGGACAGTAGGGCAAAGTATATATAACACTGGCAAGACCTGACACCACTAGGTGTATGCTCACAAGAGTGCAAAGCCCAAGCTCAGGTCAAAAGCAACTCCAAGATATCAGTGCATGAACCATGCAACATTTAAGTGTAAGAGATCCCAAAGTCTCAAGTATTTGCAAAATGCTCAAATAGCATAAACCTCCTGCTCAATGTCGGTCAAACATACAAGATGCTCCCACTGGCACAAAAGGTGAATAAACGAGCTCAACAGCTCAATCAAGCCAAGTCAAAGTACCAAAGACAGGTAACCAAGACAATGCCTCAATAGCATCCCAAGAGCATGACGGTTACAAAGCAACTGTAGGTAGTATCCATGAGTAAGACATACATCCCAATAAATATATCTGACAACCAAAATGACATCCAATACAAAATTTCAGAATAGCAAATGAGAATCCAAGCCAAGTCTTCAGAGAGCACTAAAGCTCAACAAGTACATGCTACACTGTACCAAGACAAATGCATCAAGCCATAGGCGTCGGGTAAGCATGTACCCAAGGAGCATATAATTGTCAAAGCACTGACCACTGTCAAGCATAGACCAATGTCAATAAGTGCGGGCTGAAATAAGCTAAAGCTTCCAAAAGCATCCGGATCCAATGACAAGCTCGAAGTTGTCCCTCAATGATCAATACATCATAGCATAACCAAAGACATACACCCGGAACCAATAGAAGCATGAAAGATAGCTTCATCCCAAGAGTATTCAGCATGCATTTAGTATTATAAACTGAGTATTTCCAGCCCTACACTCAGGCCAAAATCATAACATTACATGTAGCTTCAATCCCCAAGTCAATCGGGATGCAATAGGCATCAAACTGGTTATGTAGTCATGCCCAAACAAGCATAGGCATAAACTGTGAATGTAGCACTAGCATCAAATGTCTGTGGACTATTTATAACAATCCTGAAACACTGTTTTCAGCCACCAACCAATGCCTAATCCCAAAGGATCAATGCCAAGCATCAATACATGTGCAAAAGGCCTGAAATGGAGCCCCAAACAAGTGCTTAATGACAAGCTGGAGCTGGGGCTGGGGCTGGAGTGACTGACGTGTTGCTGTCCACAAAATAGGTGCAAATCTGCGTGGAGTTGCTGCTAGTCATGATGGTCCACGTGGCAACTCTAGAGTGGTTGAAGGGCTCAAACATGAGCCAAGGGGGCCTGGGAAAAGCCTCTAGTATCCCACAACCGGTAGCAAAGAGATATGAAGGTTGGAAGCTTCAATGGTGGCTGCTCTATTTGCCTAGACCTGTGGATTGAAGTAAAAACTCTGAAATAATGAAGCAATACCTCAATGTCAATGCCCTGATGATGCCTCAATAGGCCTGGAAGAAGCTCGCTGGAAGAAGCTCGGGAAGCCGGGGAGTGACAGAAGCTCAAGAGAATGAGTTTTGGGTTCCGGGAAGGAGACCCAATGCAAGTGGGGAGTCAATGGAAAGCTGAGAATGCCACGATGTTAACCCTCAAACGAACAAAGGTGGAAAATCCAGAAAAGATGAAGCAGAAGACAAGGCCAAGGCAAAACTGAAACTGAATAAGAATGCATGCCAAGAAAAATCTAGAAACACAAGAAGCACAGAAAAGTCCTAAATAAAGGAAAAAGGCGCACAAGGAAAAGCGCAAGTCAATACTTTTGTAAAAGAGCGCAAGCGCATCATGATTTAATTTAAGGAGCGTCGGGCTCTCACCCATGCAATTTGTAAATGTAGACGGGCGGTGGAAGGGAAGCTAGGAAGATAGAAGGACAATGGGAAAAAGGGCCTAGGCCACGGTCGGCCATGTAAAAAAGGGGATAAGGGGATGACCGCCCAAAAGGGATTTAGGGTTTTGTATATAAAGTTGAAAAGTGAATGAGAAGCTCATTCTTGTGTGTGGCCAAAGCTTCTTCTTCTTCTCTTGGTTCTTGCCTTCTTGCTTGTGCTTGAGTGAGGGAGTCAGGGAGTGTGAGGGAGTGAGGGAGTGAGTGTGTGAGAGTGAGGGATCGTGGAGAAGAAGCTCCCCATCTTCTCTCTTCATCTTCTCTTCTTCTCTTCTCTTCTCTTCTCTTGCGTGGCTATGGAGGATGGAGCTTGATGAGGGGGCTTGAGGTTGCTTAAGCTTGCCACAAGGATCGTGGAGCTACTAGAGTGTAAGAGAGAGGAGGAAACTTGATGGAGCATCAAGGTAAGCTCACTACACCGTAAGGTAGGCATTGCGCATTGGCTATGTGAGAGGTAGCCATGGCCGCTCGGCTTGAAACGCTTGATCAATAAGCGGTCCGTAAGTCTCATGGTAGAGCTTTGTACCTCCCCTCCATTTTGGTTTCATTGCGGCTGAGATTGACGGAATCGAGCCTTGAGCACTGCGCGCATCAAATCGAGCATGAAAGTAGGGTTTGCAGCCTGAACCGATGCTCGATATAGTTAGGAGATTTAGGAGGTTTTAATCCTTGGAGCAAGTAAGTATTCTAATTTGTTGTTGAATATTAGAGTAGGACCATCCATCTCCATCTTTGTTTTTTATTTCTGTTGCATTAGTTTAAGTTTAGGATAGGAAAAAATAAGGAAAATAGAAGGGTTCTGCTGCTGCTGCTGGAAACAGGGAAATAGGGGCACAGAGTTAGATTTCTGGCTGGAAGAGTATGAGGGATTAATTCCTGAGGTTACAACAGGCTGGGATGGGGCAATAAGAGGCCCAGGGAACTAGGAAACATGACATTTGACATTCTGCCTTCTGAGAAGAGAGTGAGCTGGAAAAAGAGAGAGAGAGAGAGCTATGGGGAGACCTCTGAAGTGCCGATCAATTCGAGTGCCATAGTTGGTTGCTTGTGAGTGCTTGAGGGAGGAAGTGACTGTGCGAGGGTGGGGGATCTTGGAGGTGAAGACCTCCACCATCTCCTCTCTTCTTCTTCTCTTCCCTTCTCTTCTCTCATCTCATGCGTGGCTATGGAGGATGGAGCTTGGAGGAAGAGGCTTGAGGATGCTTGAGCTTGCATCACGAATCATGGATCTATTGGAGTACTTGAGAGAGGAAGCAACTCAATTGGGCATCAAGATAAGCTTAGTACACTCGTAAAGAGGGATAGCGCGTTAGGTATGTGAGAGGTAGCCATTAGTGCTCACTTGAAACACTTGAAAGAATAAGTGGTCCATGGGTCTTGCCAGTTGAGCAAGAGCTCCCTTTACATTCAAGAGACTGGTTCCTTATAGCCTCATTAAAACCATTCCTTAAGTATGGACAACAATGTAGAAAGAATCCTTTTGTATGAATTGGCTTATTACTTCTACTAAATAGCTCAAGTCCAATCTTGTTATGGTTAAATAGATCAAGCTACCAACCATCTTTCTGAACATGGTAACATCCTCAGTAGATTTTCCATCATCAACCATCTTTAAATTTTGGTCAAATGGTGTATCAACTAGTTTACATACTGTCATCTCATGCTTCTCCAACATTTTAAATGAATATTTCCTTTTCACAAACCAAATTCCATGTGGAGTATCAATCACTAAAATGTGTAGAAAGTATCTCAATAACCCAAGATCTTTGATGTCAAACCCCTTGTGCATGCCATGCTTTCCTTTAGCCATTTTTCTTTCAAGAGTAGTTGTCATAATCAGATCATCAATGTAGATGATAACAACAACCATTCCATCCTCTATATCTCAAACATAGAGTGAATAATCAACCACACTTTGCTGAAATCAACCATGCTTGCATACATAATATGGATATATAGGATGTACATACCCTTTTGGTGGTTATTCCATATATACTTCCTCTTTCAATGTACAATTCAAGAAAGCATTCTTGAAATCCATTTGATATAAATTCTAGTCAATAAATCTAAGCTAAGGTAATCACAGATCTCATTGTAGGCTATTGGGCAATCAGACTAAATGTCTTCTCATAGTCCAATGTATATATTTGTGCAATAACCCTTTGCAATAAATCTTGCTTTGTATCTTTCCAATGGGCCATCTGACTTGACGGCCCTGCGGGCCGGGGGGGATTGCCCCCCCCGGACCCCCGCAGAGGGGGCCCCCTCCGCACCTCCCCCAAGTAGGTTGGAGAGAAAACGCACGTCGTGACAGGTCCTCCAAATTGGACCCTAGTGTAGTAATGTCTCTACACGAGCATGGATTCTCACTTGCAAAAGAGCAACCAAAAGCCCATACCTGAACAGAGAGAAACAGAGACCCTAGAACATCAATGGGCCAATCTAGCCAACAAGGGCAAAAAGGCCACACTGCAAAAACACATACGTGTTGCATTCGGACTGCATCTAGTCAAAGTGGAAAGCAACAACATCAAGCTACAACAACGAGAATGACTAGATATGACAGTCATGATGATAGATGCTCCTTGAATAGCACTGCACTGACGACCCAAGACATTAGTGGAGAATCCACATCTAGTCGTGCAGTTGAGGACTCAAGGGCATTTGTCAGAAGGCTTAAATTTACAAGCCAAGATCCGGAAGATGAAGACATAGTACCACTTGCTTATCTTAGGGTCAAACTCACCGCGAAAAGAGAGCATACTATCGATGCTCAGATTGATGAAGGAGCAGATTTTAATATCTTGACCTATGAATCATGGACCCTACTAGGCCAACCGGAGCTCACACCAACTAATGCAACTCTTAGCCCTTATAGGGGACACCCACAAGCACTCATAGGAAAGTGCAAAATCCTTGCAACAATTGAAACTGAAAGCTTGCCTATCCTATTTCATGTTCCTCCAAATAGTGCTAATTACGGGAAGGAAACCCTCCTAGGAAGACCCTTCAAAAGGGCAACCAAGTGTGAGGCCGACTATGTAGCACAGAGGGTGCACCTGACCCTACCAGGTGTGAGGGTAGTCACAACCTTTAGCAAGGGTGACCTCATCGAATCTCAAGGGAAAGGTAAGGAGGGTGCTGACATAACAATCAAGCCTGCTAACGAGAGCAAGGACTTGTTGAAAGAGTTGATACAAGCACAAGTCGAACAATGAGAACTAGTGAGTGAGGCCATGCTTGAAATAGAAAGGTCAAGAGACAATGCTAAGGACGGGCTTTGGACTCACAAATATCGTAGAAAACCCCACCAAAAGAAGCCCAAGCCTTATAGACGAAGGCATCTATGGAGGGTGAGCACAACGCCATGATGGATATCCAAATCATTGCTACGTGCTCAAGGGTATTATGCAGGTAACCGATGGATTTGGTTGCCAAAACCCCTTGCTAAACCTCCCTTGTCGACTGAAGGCCAGATCGTATCAAGAGCAAAGAAGCGTAGGAGGAGATCTAAAAGAAAAACCAAGTCTCAAGTCAATAACAGTGGAGTGACCGAGCCCCTCATGGTCGAAATCAAGCAACCAAATGGGACTAGTCGAAGGGTGGATCCTAAGCCTATCATGCTTGACAAGAAAATATCAGATGTAATTGTTGAGGATACGCAAAAGCCACTAGTGCCCAAGGAGCCTTTGATTCCCTAAGAGGATAGCAGGCATCATAGGCTCAACATTACTCATGGCAAGGTTAAATGCTCAACAAAGCAAATAGCAAAATCATCTAACAGCCACGAGAAAATCTCCCAACTAGTGTCAAAGCCACTTAGGATCCTCTTCCCCTAAATGGACACAAGAAGCACAACAGTCGTCAAGTGCAGCTACTCAATCCCAATCTCTACCTACATCAGAGCTTCCAAATGTCCAAGAGGTAGGACATGACACCACCCTTAGCTCTCAACCTAAGGATATGCCTGTGCAATCCACCATGGCTAGCTTAACTGATACTCAATCTATGCAAGTGAATGCTCTAAGGGCAACAAAAGACACAATCACTTCCAATCGACCTAAGGACTTGACACTGCAATCCACCAATAATAGCAAGTCCACTGAATTAGCTGCTACTACTTCCAATCAGGGATCACAGCAGTCACAGCCCTTGGCCATGACATTGCCCCTTGTGGAACGTGTCCTTAGTAGTTCACCGGTGGAGGAGGTGTCGTAACCAACTTCATTGACAACTCCAGTACTTCCAAAGCGCCTAAAGTCTAGGCTAGAGGAGTTAAACAAAAGGGAAGAGCTAGACTCTCCCAAAAAGGAGGCAATTGTACCCTCACAACCTAGCGAGGCTATTCAGCACACCATGGCTATGTCCCATAAGAACACACTAGAGAAAGAGAATGTTGAGGCCCAACTAAGCACATCAATGGTTGACCTAGTCTAGGGTCCTGAGTCATTGAGAGAAACACCTTCACTGACCAAGAAAAAGAGGAAAAAATAGCGAAAACAACAGCAGTTTATAGGTGGTTGTGGACCCCAAGAACATTGACACCAAGAGCACTGGAGAGCTGGGGAATAAAGCATCGATTCCATCCACCAATGACCCCATTGATGCCTCTCCTAATAGCGGTGAAACCTCAGACACATCCGTGTGCTCTGAAAAATCAAAGCAGTCGTTACCATCAACAGTTGCTTGCAACACTCAATCCACTGACAACAGAACTTGCATTGACCAATCAAGAGTGGATACAATGATGTAACAACAGGGCGAAAAATTTATACTAGTCACATCCAAGGAGAACCATGACGCAATAACGAAGCCTCAGGAGAAACATGGAAACCCCAAGAGCATAAGAAATCCTAGCGTTGACCAATCTTGCTCGTCTAGGCTTGAGCCCCTAGCTATACTAAAGCCTAGGAAAACTCCTAGAACCTTGCATGAGATAGCAATTGAGCAAGCCCTCGTTGAACATAGAAGTATCACTGAATGCTTAACCGAGTTGGATTCTAAGCTCAAAGTGTTCGCACGTGTCTATGTCCAAGCAGACGTGGGCGCATTCCCTAAAGAGCAGCTTGAAGAATACTTGCCATTTCCCTTATCCTGGGAAGAGCAAGAACATCTTGACAAGCACTATGACAGGCTCTTGCATGAATGCATGAGACTCATCTCTCTGACGAGGAAGCCGACGAACTACGCTTAACTGTAACATTCAATTATGTGCTCTGCCAACCAAATCTCTTAGAGACAGAGGAACTAAAGTGATAATTAGAGGGTCGAAGTCAATTTGTTGAACAATGTTGGTGTGAAAACCGCGTTGCAATGGCCGAACTAGGAGCCCAGATCATGACAGTCTCAGAGGAGGGATTGGCCAAATGGTGGTCTCAAAAAAATCCAATCTATGTGGCACCAACTTCCTTTCAAGTGCTAACTGTCATTCAAGGTACGGACTTAGCTAAAACTAGCCAAGAGAACTCTTTGTCTGATAAGGTTCTCACTGAGGAGGAGTTACATGTTGCTAGTAGACTCGGACAAGGTTCCATGCTACTCGATGTTGCAAAATATCTATCGGTATTAAGTAAGCTGCCACGAGTACTAGATGTGTGTGCCACACTCCAATACAATTCGGAGTTCTACAATTGGCTTTTATCCTCGTGAAGTGACATGGATTTGTAGATATGTATATAAATAAACAATGACTTTTGTGACCCTGTATAGACAATATCAACACACACAAGCAATGATAGTCAAGCGCAGGGAGAAAAGTTAGATTCAACAGGCTAAGCTCCTCGGGTCCTCCTCTCACCACACATTTAGAAGTTGTGTGACCATTCCCACCTCCAGATGGAGGGCATGCAACCCTCATTACCACCATAGGAATCCTTGACCAACATCTCTGATGGTGTAGACAGGACACCGTCCCTTTCTATACACCTTTCCCCCTTTCCGGTCTATCCTTCCAAGGATGAGCCCTGCCCCACTTCATGACAACCAATCCATGCAACTTAGCATGAGCCAAGATCTGCTAATGGCTAGAGGCCAAATGAACATCATCATGGAGGCCATCCCTCTACAACAAACACTTCATGCCTCACCTCTCCCCTTCTCGTCATGAGCACTTGATAACCCACTGTATAATCCCTTCCATGCGAACAGTTTTATCCTGCCTCAAGGCCTAATCCTTGGTTTTCATATTGCAGGTCCCCCTACGGTAGCCGACATGGAGCACCCAGTGCAGCTACCTTGTAAGGATGCTATTCACTATCGAATGGAGCATGTAGCACAAGCTCCTCCGCCGAACGCTACGTACCTACCCTTAAACGGTATACAAACAAACGAGGCCCCAAGCAACACCTCCCTAGACGTAGGCCAAAAAATCCCAAGGCCAAGGAAATAGAAGCTCAAGGGAGCACATGGGGCATGGCAACACCGGTCGTGTAGGCTCCCACCAGATGCTCGGGCACCAGGTGCTCAAAAGAGGAGAGGGGAGCTCAAGACAAGCAGGAATTTGATGCATTATTTAAAAGCATTCTGGAAACAGTTGCGGCCAGGGACTACACCATTCAGGTCTCGGCCAACATTTTTCCCGCCCAGCCTCACAGGAGCCCCTCACCAGCAAAGCCTCAATCGCCCGATCACCCAGACTCCGCCTCGTACAAATAGAGTAGCCCCATCTTGTATAAAAGGCTTATCGAATGCTCCCTGGCCGTGACCTTTTGTCTTTAAAATGGTTAAGTACTGACATGTTCCCCAATTGTACAAACTTTTCATATTTGTGTTTAATATATTTCACGTCTTTGGCAAAAGAAAAAGCTAATCAAGCGCAGGTGATAAGTATCTAAGTCAACACCATGGAATTCAGATAAGTGATGTCTCCTTGCATTGCATTGGTTTATTATAGTTGCGACATATCCCATGCATGTACTCTCATGAAGTGACAAGTTGATGCAGGATGACGCCAGGTCTTTGTGTGAAAGTGTTCAATGCCCAAGTCACTGCAAGACCATCGACCCCACAAAGAGCCGCGACAAAGCCACACTGCCAAAAGCAAAAATCACCCATGCGAGTGCCCACGTCACACACTTTACGCCGGGCAATCACGGCAGTTGTTACCCCAATTGTACCAACATCGCACATTCCAAAGAGGGTTGCAATATCTCAAGTGTATCTCTCCATCTCAACGAGTGCTTCTCTAACAACGAGGCTAGGGCACAATCATCACTGTAATATCCATTTCTGAGCCTTTGAAGTTTGACATTTTCCAACCCATTGAAAGGCTGATAGCCTCAACATATTGCAATGATTGTCCTCATGCAAGTCTTTAAAAAAAAAGGAGAAAAGATAAGAGAATGAAAGAAAGAAAGAAAAAAAGCACAAGAGAAAGAAATGAAAAAGAAAACGGAAAAGGAAAAAAGAAAAGAAAAGAATGAAAAGATACGAAGCACCCACAATCACAGCGCAACACCTAGGGGTCCTCAAATTAGGTACGTCCAGTGACCTTGGTTGGCTGGCTCCGTTCCTAGTTCCCTAGCCCTTTAGCATCACCCACAATTGTTCAGGGCACATCAATGGCAAGACATACCTAGGGAGCTTGTCTCGCCTATGGTTAGACGTGTCACCCTGACCCATTCACACAATTCGCTCTTACACTCTGCCTTAATACCATTGCAATCAATTGTGGTAAGCACCGCACGAATGGCCATGAAAAGTACACTGTCCTCATCACGTAGGTCCAATAGCTACCAGCTATGTGTTCAATTATGTTACGTTGTGCAGTCACAACGCAAAGGATGTCTCATACACCTTTACGTGTACTTCTCAAGATGGACAACTTTGCTTCATCCACACATTGTTATGAGAAACCAGCTGCGGTCTTTTAACTATGTAATATCTAAGTATGCACAAGCACTCACATAATATTTGCACCGAAATATATATATAGTTTGGGTCCTTAAGTGCAAGACAATACTCTCAGCTTTCTTAGAGTTCAACCTGTCTCCCAAACTAATTGAACAATGTCTTGTGCACAATAGAGAAGATTAGCACTACCCCCAAGGAGAGACCATCTATGAGAGGTTTTCAATTGCAGGTATTGAAGACTCCAAAAAAAGTGTCATTCGCTCTTCATCGACACCCAACTCTGAACTCGTATCCTTTATCATCCTGCAAGTCCACCAAGAATCGTCATGTGCAGAATCCCCAACAAACCAACACTTGTGCTGGCCATCAGTGCTACCACCAACTCCAATAACCCTACCACCATCCACCTAGGACACCAACATGCCCCCAATGACCTTCCTCCACACCACCACCAACAGTCCTCCACGGCAACCATAGATGTCCCTTTCACCCACGTCTTTAGTGCATGCCAAAGCCTGCTACCTACGACGGTGAGTGCCATGGGACTGGCACTCGTTTAGGAGGGGGGTAATATTAACCCTCAAACGAATAAAGGTGGAAATTTCGGAAAAGCTAAAGCAGAAGACAAGGCCAAGGCAAAAGTGAAATGGAAGACGAAGGTGCGCCAAGAAAAATCTAGAAACACAAGAAGTGCAGAAAAGTCCTAAATAAGGGAAAAAGGTGCAGAAGGAAAAGCGCAAGTCAATACTTTTGTAAAAGAGTGCAAGCGCATTATGATTTAATTTAAGGAGCGCCAGGCTCTCACCCATGCAATTTATAAATGTAGATGGGCAGTGGAAGGGAAGCTAGGAAGATAGAAGGACAATGGAAAAAAGGGCCTAGGCCATGGCTGGCCATGTAAAAAAGGGAATAAGGGGATGACCGCCCAAAAGGGATTTAGGGTTTTGTATATAAAGTTGAAAAGTGAATGAGAAGCTCATTCTTGTGTGTGGCAGCTTCTTCTTCTTCTTCTCTTGGTTCTTGCCTTCTTGCTTGTGCTTGAGTAAGGGAGTGAGGGAGTGTGAGGGAGTGAGGAAGTGAGTGTGTGAGAGTGAGGGATCATGGAGAAGAAGCTCCCCATCTTCTCTCTTCATCTTTTCTTCTTCTCTTCTCTTCTCTTCTCTTCTCTTTCACAGCTATGGAGGATGGAGCTTGACGGAGGGGGCTTGAGGTTGCTTGAGCTTGCCACAAGGATCGTGAAGCTACCAAAGTGCAAGAGAGAGGAGGGAACTCGATCCAGCATCAAGGCAAGCTCACTACACCCGTAAGGTAGGCATTGCGCATCGGCTATGTGAGAGGTAGCCATGGCCGCTTGGCTTGAAACGCTTGATCAATAAGCGGTCCGTAGGTCTCGGGGTAGAGCTCCGTAGCTCCCTCCACACGAGCCAAGCTCAAGAGTCGGGAAGCCGTGCTCTGATACTAGTTAAAAAGAGAGAAGGATTAAAGCTTGCACTCAAGAGCTATGGCGGGAGAGCAAGAGCAAGAAAGAGAGAGAGACAAAAAATGGGAACTCCAACAGTCACAATGTGTGACCGGGCCTTCCTTTATTCAAACTGTCACTAAAAGAATAAAGAATAAAGTAATGGTGACGGGCGCCCGCCACCTACAGTGTGTAGTGGCGGTGACTATCTGTGTAGTAATACATAAGCGGCTAGGCAGAGGCGCCTTTACCCCCAACAATATTTAAATACGGTGTACACGAGGCATTGAAAGGTGCCTAGGGCATTAGTCAACCCAAAGGGCATGACCATGTAAGAAAAGACGCCCCACTTGGTGGCGAGGTCAGCCTTTTCTCTATTTTGTTGCTCCCTTTCACGATAGTGATGAGATGTGTCCTGGGTGACTGCAAGTTCAACACATGATTTGATTGGTTCTACCCTCCTAGGCCTTTACCTCATCCCCTACCTAACGCCATCACCGGTATTGATCAATAGTCCATAAGGACTGCGTTGCCCTCGTCGTCGTGCGAGATGTAAGGGTACACATAAGGCTCTTCCTCATTTGGCTCTTCCACATAGTGGATTGGAGCATCGCTTGGTGGATGTGTCACATAGGGACCAGGTGGTTTGGGTATTCCAGTAGGATTTATATCCATTCTAGGAACAACCAGCTTAACATTGTTTGGGTATTCCAGTAGGATTTATATCCATTCATCTTAGCATTTCCTGCATCTTGGTTATTTCCATTTTCATGTTAGCCAATTCCTGGTTGGTGTCCGCAACCTTTTCCTTATCTTGGGTACTTGTGCTTGAGCGCTTGTTGGATGTTGAAGCTCTCTCCAAACTTCTAGAGTTGGTCTCTTCTTGGTTCGAGTTCCTAGAGCTCCTCTCCTTCAATTGGTCGTCTACTCGAATGGCCTCTTCGAACATCCTTGCTAGCACATCTTACTGCAAGCTCGAGTTGCGTGCCAAGGCTTTATAAAGCTTCTCATCTCGTATTCCATTGATGAATACCATTGATACTGTTCTTTTGGTTGATCGCTCGCCCATCAGGATTCTCTTGAAGAGACTCCTTACATGGGTCACATAGTCGCGGATGTCCTCTTTTTCCTTCTAGTTGATGTTCATAAGTCATACTAGCAGGTTCTCTGAGCACGTGGCTATGATGAATGGAGCTTGGAGATGGAGGAGGTGTGAGGATGCTTGAGCTAGCATCTAGGATCGTGGAGCTACCGACTTGTGTGAGAAAGGAGGCAACTCATTTTGACATCAAGGTAAGCTCACTACATCCTGAGAGGATCGACAACATGTCGGCTAGGTGAGAGATAGCCATGAGAGCTCTCTTGGAACGCTTGAAGCAATAAGCAGTTAGTGGGTCTTGGTGGTCGAGCGAAAGCTCCCACATTTTGGTTCCGTTTGCCGGGACCAACGGATTCAAGCTTGAGCCCTCACATGCCTCATATCAAGCATCGAAGTAAGGGATTCATCCCCGAACCAGAGCTTGAGGTAGGTAGGAAGTTTGGGTTTTTGATCTTCAAAACAAGTAAGTATTTTGGGTTATTTTGCTGGTTTGATGATTGGGAAAGATGGAGAAATCATTTCAGTTTTTTGCCTTCAATCGTTGTTGCATTTAGAGTAGGTTAGGATTAGGAAACCGGATAGGAAAAGCATAGGGTTTGCTGTTGTAAAATAGGGTAAAATAGGGCACAAGTCATGCAAAAATAGGAAAAAAGAATGCTTGGGATGTTAATGTCGGCAAGTGAGTGATTGGGGACATCAAATCCTTACTTAGGAAGGGATTTAAGAGCGAAGGGGATAAGGAAGAGCTCATTTCATGCCCTGACATTGAGAGAGAGTGAGAGAGAGCGAGAGTGTGTTTCCAGCATGGATTTGATTCGATCTTGCCATTGAGAAGTTCTCCTTGTGATTCAGGTATGCCAGGACCTCCATGCTATGTATTTGTTATGATCTAGAAGGAAGCATGCTCGGTGGTTGTGTGGATTGTTAGATTCGACGAAATCATTCCCAACGTGGCCGTCGTCTCGCACGACTCGGCCCGTCCGCGATGATTCTGGGCCGAGTCCCAAAATTAGTGCTCAGACCATTCGACACTCGACCCACTTGACCACTCGGCCCACTTGACCATTCGGCCCTCAGCCAACTATACTCGGATGCCTTTCACTCGGCCCGTCCGAGTGAAGCATTTGGACTAACTTTAAAATTTGGCCCTCAGCCCTGCCAATTCGGCCCACTTGGTCACTTGGCCCTCGGCCCATTCGGATCAGTTACTATTTGGCCCTCGGCCCATCCGAGTGAATCCACTCGGCCTACAATTCCATTTGGCCCTCGGCCCCGTCCGAGTTACACACTTAGCCCCTGCAACTTGGATGAGTTGGGCCAAGTCAGGATTTTTCCAAATTCTCCAACCGTGTAAACCTTCATGAGTACCCTCGAGGCGTGGAACTCAATTGTGGTGCAAGGAATAGGCAAATTTGGAGGATACGGTCACATAGCAGCTCGAGTAGGCTATTGCTAGACCCAGAGTCCTAGCGACAGCCAGTTGAGCCAAAGATCCTGAATAACCCAAAAATGGACAAGACGACTAGATGCGGGTCAACAAGCCTATCAGGCCTAAAATGAAGCGAGAGAGTGCGTAAGCCACTTAGACACTTGTTTTCCACACTCACCCTGAATTTCTGCACTTGAAGTACACTTAAGGACAGGTGAAAGCCTAATTGTGCACAAGTGCACAGGAAAGAACACACACACATTGAGTAGAGGTAAATTGAGGATTGGATGCAATAAGTCAAGGAACTCACTCAAATAAACACCTCAAGGAACCCACAAGTAGGAGAAGATCCCAAGACATAGACAAACAACCAAAGCATAGAGTAGGACCAAGCAAGCAGCATTAGAGAAGTGGATTTGACCAACTTGTTCAACTTGATCGACAGCTTGGTGGAGCAAGAGAACGTAATCATGTCAGAGGAAAGCTCAGATCGTAGGCCGAATGAGGAACTCGACTTAGGAGTTTTTCCAAAGGCAATTCAGTAGAGCCGGTAAGCAGCTATAATGCACATGCTTGGTATGAGCACATAGAACAATAGAAGCCATCATAACAGACTTGGAAGAGGAACGGAAGCTAGCCCACAAGGCATAGCAAGGCATAGTGAAATACAACCAAGACCAGCGTGCTAGGAGCTTAAGGCAGAACACATAATTGTGCGTGGTACAACGGGTGCTGAACCTGTCGGACCAATCACAAGAGAGCCCTGGAAGGAGACTTGACAATGAGTGAGCTTCTCATGAAGTGATTGCTCGACAACACAGTAGCAGAGCAGAGTGCTACATTACTAGCAACATCATTACTAACAGGATTAGGACAAACCAAGGCTCTAAGGGCCAGTTTAGAATCCCAATTGTTGCAAAGCAACTTGACAAGTACCAACCCCATGACAACCCATATAGCTTTGTAGAGAAATTTGAGAAAGTTTGCGAGGCCAATGGCCTCACCGGCTTGACTCAATGCTCTCAAGCATTCGGGCTTTGATTAGGTGACAAGGGTAGGACTTGGTACACAAGTCTAGATATCGGAGAATGAGTGGACTTTAATGGCCTCAAAACCTCTACATCAAGAGATTCTCTGAGCCCAGATACTTTGACAATCTGCTAGTGAGACTAATGAATGTCAAGCAGAAAGAGAAAGAGGACATTTGCGACTATGTCACCCATGTGAGGATCCTCTTCAAGAGAATCCCCGTGGGCGAACAACCTACTGAGAGAGCGGTGTCCACCATATTTATCAGTGGAATACAGAATGAGGAGCTGTATAAGGCCTTAGCAGGCAACTCGAGCTTGCAGCAAGACTCGATAGCTAGGGTGTTTGAAGAGGCCACTCGAGTGGATGACCAGCTGAAAGAACGGAGCTCCAGGAGCTCAAATTCAGAGGAGACCAACTCGTGAAGTTTAGAGAGAGTGTCAGCCTCTAGTGAACAATCAGGTCCAACAACCCAGGACAAAGGGAAAGCCACTAAGACAACAAGACTTGAGTGAGGTAAAAATGGAAATAGCATGACTGTAGGATATGTTGAGATGACCAATGCGCCCACACGTCCAATGCATGTACTGTGGCACAAACCACTTGCCGACTGAGTGTCAAGACCCTAGGTCACGACCTTGTGCTAATTGCGATAGATTTGGTCATGACGTTGTGCATTGCAGATTATCAAGAAGACTCCCATACTCACAACCCTACGGCCAGCCATATCTAGCGAGAAAACCCCAACAATTCTTCGGAAGGGGGGTCCCATTGGCCCTTCCTGCGCCTAATGATGTTAAACTGGCTATTCCTAGAATGGACATAAACCCTACAAGTATACCAAGGCTGCCTGGTCCCTACGTGACTCATCCACCTAGCTGATGCACCAATACACTATATGGAGGAGCCAAATGAGGAAGAGACTTACGTATACCCATACGTCTCGCATGACGATAAGGGCAATGTAGTCCTTATGGACTATTGACCAGTACCAATGATGGTGTTAGGAAGAGGCCGAGGTAGAGACGCAGGGTCCAATCGTATGTTGGACTTGCGGTCATCCAAGGCATGTCTCATCATGTTGTCTTGAAAGGGAGCAACCAAATAGAGACAAGGCAGACCTAAGGTGCCTAGAGTGCAGAGTCACTCACCTCTTTGTTGACTGTCCCAAGCAAAAACCATCCTCAAGTTCAACCAACATGCCATCTGTCCCATTGGGGCTGTTCGCCATCGAGAATCTTGATGGGGAGGCCACACCTATCCCACTGCGTGTCATGACCTGAAGCAGGCCGACATATCATTGCCATGTCCAAGCAACCTTGATGTAGCCTGGATCGGGAACAAGAGCCATAGATGGAGAAATGAGAAACCCGAAGCTAAGGTCACGCTGAAAATCGAGACTGCCACTACTCTGCCTGCTGGAAAGAAGATCACTGACGCGGACGTAGAAACCTCAGCCCCTAAGATGGCCGAAAAGGGAAGTGCTAGGGTAGGGGAGTACCCGCATCCAAAGCGCCAACTAGAGGCTATCAAGAAAGTGAAGGAATGGGTAAGAGAGGCCCAAGAGCACCTAAAAGATGCTGAGCCCATTCTAGAGGACGAGATCAAAGATCTCTCTAGCATAAGCATGCCAGTCTCACCCCCTCGATCGAAAGCAAGAGATGCAATTGCGCCACAAGCAGTACCGCTTAGGCAAAGCCTCGACGCTACAGGCCAGGAAATCGGTCACGGCCATTGGCTCGAATAATTTGGAGGAATAGGAGAAAGAAGAGAAACCAACGACCTCCTTACCACGCTAGTGACCACCCCTATGACGCTGAGCTTGGGAGACCTACTTAGGTAGCATTCCACCCTATGGCAAGACCTAAAGTATTGGGTTGAAGGATCACAAGAGCACGCTGCCGTAGACCTGCACGACTGTGATGCAGAGACACAAATAGCGAGCCTGACTCTGCACTCTATGCCTAAGTCCTTGCATGTTAATGCTTTCCGGGAAGGCACTGAGATGCATGCGGTCTTACATGTCTTAGCCCTGGGCAACACAACTAGAAATGGGATTGTAGATACAGGAGTGGGGGTTAGTGTACTGAACCACACAGTGCTTCAAACGTGGGGAAACCCACATCTAGAGACCACCAGGTTCAATGTCACACTAGCAAACTGTATGAAAGTGAAACCATTAGGGTACTTAAAAATTGGCTGGTGAAGATCGCAGGCATCCAGTTCTCAGTCGACTTTATAGTCATGAACAGAGTGGACTACGATATCCTATTAGGTAGACCCTAGATGGCAATGCTAGAGTCATCAAAGATTGGGGTAATGGCTTAATCTTCCTTCGCAATAGATCAGAAGCTGTGAGGGTAGAGATGGACATGTGGAAAACCTCACTAGTCGACTTGGATGCCATCTCCGCGATGCTTAAGGGTAACGCTCAGGTCAAGAAGTCCTATGGGCCATTCTCAGATCATGAGGCATACGAGCAAGCCATCAAGATAGTTGGCAGGACAAAAGACACACCCTCCATACTAGTCTGCATGATGGCAGGAACCCTATGAGGGCGACCTAAGCCTGTCACATTCAAAGTACCAATTAACAAGAAGGAACTCCAAGAGATTTTAGAGTATTTGACTGGCACGCTAGCTGGAAATCCAACAGCAAACTTCAAGCCACTCCAAGATCTGCTAGACGAACCAACGTGGCAATGGACCAGGGTGCATGACTTAAGCTTCATGTACAATTGGGCCCTAGTTTCTGACCAGAGACAAGAGATATACCAAAACCTAGGGGCAATCGGACGAAGATGATTCCAATGACGAGTACGAAGATTGTCATTCTTTTAGTGACGAAAGTAAGGGTGAGATAGACACGATGGAATACGACACTGAGGGACGAGAAATAGAATAGATATGAGTGGACTCCAAGCCACAGAAAAAGGGTGTCTTTAGGATGGAATGAGGGGTCATGCGCATGGATTATGACCATGAGTGGTTGGAACACACATTAAGGTGTCCGGAGTGTGGAATCATTCATCTCTTCATTGACTGTCCAAAGCAAAAGCCATCCTCGAATTGAACTAGCATGCCATCCGTCCCATTAGGGCTGTTTGGTGTCGAGAATATTGATGGGAAGGCTACACCTATCCCCTTTTGCATGTCATGATCCATGCACAAACAAAGCAAGCCAGCATGTCACTGCTAGGTCCTAGCAATCTTGATGCTACCTCGATAGGGAAGAAGAGCCACACGTGAAGGAAGAAGAGACCCGAAGCTAAAGTCACGCTCAAAACTTGAGAGTGCCACAATCCTACCTGCTGGAAAGAAAGCCACTAACACTGAGGTAGAGACATCAGCCCCAAAGACTGCTGAAAATGGAAGTGCTAAGGTAGGGGAGTACCCTAACCCAAAGCACCAACTAGAGGCAATCGAGAAGGTGGAGTAGATAAAGGAGGCTTAGGAACACCTAAAAATGCGGAGCCCATCTTAGAGGGCGAGATCGAGGATCTCTCCAATATCAGCACTCCACTCTCACCCCCTCCACCTTAACTGAGAGATGCGACTATGCCACAAGCAGTACCGCTTAGGCAAGGCCTTAAGTCTATGGGCTAGCAACCCAGCCAGGGCCACTGGCCAAGACAATCCAAAATAGGAGAAAGACCAGCAGCCAACGACCTCCTTACCACTCTAGTGACCACCCCGGTGACATTAAGCATGGTAGCATCCGATCCTATGGTGGGACTTGAAGCAGTGGATTGAAGGGTCACAAGAGCAAGCTACTACAAGCTTATAAGAACATGATACAAAGACGCAGATACTGAGTTTGACGTTGCACTCCATGTATAAATCCTTGCACATTAATGCTTTTTGGAAAGGCATTGAGATGCACACAGTCTTACCGATCGTAGCCCTAGGCAACACAACAAGGAAAGGGATTGTAGACAAAGGGGCCAGAGTTAGTGTACTAAGCCATGCAAATCTCTAGACTTGGGGCAACCTACCTATCGAGACTGCTAGGTTCAATATCACATTACCTAACGGAATGAAAGTGAAGCCATTTGGGGTGATAAAAAACTGGCTGGTGAAAATTGATAGAGTCCAATTCTCAATTGACTTTATATTCATGAAGGGAGTGGACTACGATATCCTATTGGGCCGACCCTGGAGAGCTATGCCAGAATGATCAAAGATTGGGGATTTGGTTTCATCTTCCTAGGCAATGGAACAGAAGTCGTAAGGGTAGAAATGGACTCCTAAAAAACTACACCAGTTGACATCGACGCCATCTCCGCTATGCTCAAGGGTGATACCCAGATCAAGGAATCTTATGGGCCCCTACTAAGTATATCCCTTGTCGGGAAGACAAGCAAGACTAGATGCATATCCTTGCTACCATCGACCTGCCATTCTTGAATGACGAGGAGTACGAACAGGCCATTAAAATTATTGGCAAGCCCAAGGGTATACCCTCAGTAACAATTTGCATGATGGCAGGAAACCTTCATAGAAGACCCAACCCTGTCACTTTCCAAGTGCCAACCAACAAGAGGGAGCTCCAGGGGGTTTTAGAGTATTTGACTGGCAAGCTAATAGGCAATCCAACAGCAAACTTCAAGCCACTCCAAGATCTCTTAAATACCAAGGTGGCAATGGGCTAGGGTAAATGACCTAAACCTTAGGTACAATTGGGCCCTAGTCCCCGATCAAACACATGAGACATACCAAGACCTAGGAGATGACGAGCGGTCAGACGAAGATGCTTTCGATGACGAAGATGCTTCAATGACGAGAGTGAGGATGAGATAGATACCATACGGACTCCGGACCACAGAGAAAGAACACCTTCAGGATAGATCAAAGGGTCATGCACGTGGATTGTGACCACTCTTGGTTGGAACGTATAAGAGCCATAGATCTGGAGCAAGCAGGCCTAACCCAACCAGGTAACATGCCAGTGCTTAGAATAGAGTCACCTTCTAAGCCGCGACCACCGGGGGAGATTACCTCATCTAGCAAAGACGGGGAGGGGAGTTCAATTCCGAGTCGGAAGTGAGTTCAAAGAGCGACCTAGAAATATAGAGGCATCCCAAGACTAGAGTACCAAGGGGGACCTACTGTCCACCTAAGGCGCAGACACTTGAAAGAAGAAAGGGCAAAATAGTCTAAGGATGCAAGAGCGGATGAACAACAAAAACCACATGACCTCCCTAAGAGATTTACAAAGTTTAAAAAGGGCGATAGGGTAGTGATCCTACTGAGTGCCAAATGTCAAGGGCAAACAAGTGAACCCATCGAGGGACTTGCCAAGGTCAAGGAGGTGAACCTAGCCCAGGAAGGGGAGACACCCTTTATGTTTATTGCCGATGACCTGACAGAGGAAGAGGAGACACGTCTCATTGTCCTCTTATGAGAGTATATAGATGTGTTCGATTGGTCCTTAGAAGAACTCAAGGGGGTAGATCCAAGTGTAGTGACTCATAACATACCCATGATGCTAGTGGCAACACTGGCCAAGCAGCAACTGTACCCTATGAATCCAAAACACGCTCATGCAGTCAAGGAAGAGATCGACAAGCTGATGAGAGCAGGATTCATCTACGAAATTGAGCACACATACTGGGTATCACCCATAGTCCTTGTAATGAAGAAAAACGAAAAGATTAGGGTGTGCGTCAATTGCAAGAAGATGAATGCTGCCACTAAGAGGGACAACTACCCATTGTCGTACACCAAGCACATGCTCGAGAGAATGGCAAGCAAAGAGGCCTATAGTTTTTGAGATGGCTTCTCTAGATACAATTAGGTGCAGGTGCATCCTGACGATAGGCATAAGACTACATTCGCCATTGAGTGGGGTGTCTTTGCCTACATAGTCATGCCCTTCAGGTTGACTAACGCTCCAGCCACCTTTCAATGCCTTATGTGTACTATATTTAAAGACATTCTCAATAAAGATTTAGAGGTCTTCGTAGACAACTTGTGTGTTCACTCAACCTAGAGAGAACACTTAGGCAGACTCTAAGCGGTTTTTGAACGATGTCGCCTATATTGCCTCTCTCTGAATCCCTTAAAGTGCCAGTTCTAGGTAAAGCACGGATGCATCCTAGAGCACATGGTGTCGAAAAACGGCATTGCCACGGACTTTTCAAAAGTCAGGGTCATTGTTGATCTTCCACCCCCAACCAACTATAAGGGAGGGCAATGTTTCTTAGGCCATACAGGGTATTATCGGTAGTTTGTGCTGAATTATGCATTGATTGCTAGACCTTTGTATTAACTATTGATTATATTCGAATGGACTGAAGAATGCCAACATGCATATGAGGAACTAAAAAAAACTCTAACCACAATACCAATTCTACGAGCCCCAGATTGGACCATTACCTTCCATGTGCTTATTGATGCTTTGAAATTTGCTTTAGGGGCAGTGTTGTGCCAACCTGGCAAACACAATCTCGACTATCCAATGAGCTTTGCTAGCAAAGAACTCACTGAGATCAAGATGAACTACTCAATGATAGAAAGAGAACGTCTGGCCATGGTATTTTCTGCAAAGAAATTTTGGTATTACTTGTTAGCCACTCCTTTCACCTTCTTTGTGGATCATCAAGCCTTGCTATATTTAGTGAACAAACCTTGTGCTACAGGCTGCATAGCTTGATGGCTCCTTCTACTTTTAGAATTCGACTTCTCCATGGTTGTACGAAAAGGGAAACATCACTACATGGCCAACCACATGTCATGCATCCCCACGAGAGAGGCCATTAGACAAGGCATCGTAGATGATTGGCTAGACACGCACTTGTTTAGCCTGTCTAGAGAGAGAGATTTATTTCGAGCCGACTTGACGCCATATTGGGCAGACGACATAGATCAAGTGCTTGAGCATGGACTACCTGAACGACCAATAGAGAAAACCCGACTTAGACAACTCATCCTCAAGATCCAACCCTATCAATTAATAGTGGGTCAGTTGTATAGGCTAGGGCAAGGCGGATTGTTTCGTAGATGTGTATGCGAGTACGAGATGCATGAAGTGCTCTCAAAAGCACATAGTGAAATCACTGGAGGACACTTTAGTGGAGAAATGACAGCTCGCAAGGTGCTATAGTCTCAATTGTGATTGACCATGCTTTTTCACGATGCGGCATTGTTCATTAAGCACTATGACAAGTGTCAACGAACAAAGGTCATGATTCACAAGGATCAAACGGAGCTAACTCCACGATAATTGCAGGACAACCCTTCAAGAACTGGGGAATTGACTTCACATGACCTATTAGTCCTGCAGCACAATACTCTCAAGCCAAGTATATCATTGTAGCCACACTGATTATCTAACGAAATGGGCAGAAGCAAGGGCTATGAGAAAGTGACGTGAGAATGATTGCCAAGTTCCTATGGGAGCAAGTGATCTCACGATTCGGCTGCCCCATCAATGTGATTACACTCACTTCATTAATGAAGTGATTGTGCATCTTCTATCCACCTTTCTAATTATCCATCGAAAATCCTCCCCATACTACCCTCAGGCAAATGGGCAGGCGGAATCCACCAATAAAATTTTAGTAAATGTCTTGACCAAGGTAGTCTTTGCTTCGCGTAGTGATTGGGATAATAAGCTGATGGCAGCCTTGTGGGCTTATCGCATAGCCTACAAAATGAATGTAGGCCAGACGCCTTTTAGGTTGACCTATGGAACTGAAGCAATTCTATCTGTAGAGTTCTTTGTTCCTAGCTTGAGGATCACACTTCATGAACAATGGGAAGGGAAGGAAGCATGGACGAAATGTCTAATTGAACTCGAACGCCTCTCGAAGACTCGCCTTCTAGCTATCCATGTGCTCATATGCGAGAAAGCGCGACACAAAAGATGGTTTGACAAGCATGTCAAGCAGCACGACATAGAACAAGGTGACTTAGTGCTCGTGTACTACATTAAGGGGCATAAACAGAAAATGAAGTTTAAAGGTCTAGGGCCCTTCAAGGTTTGTGCCATCAGCCAAACCGGTAATGTCAAACTCGAGACTTTGGAAGGCGAGGGCATAGGCTCCTTCAATGGCGATCACATCAAGAAGTATTATCCTCCTACGCATCCTTTGCACGAGTCACCAATGTTGGAACCGTCGGTCAAAGTACGAGTAGCCATAATCACGAAGATTGACGATGAAGATGAGGAAACTGTAGAACTTGCCTACCTCTGCATCACGGTCATTGCTTGCCAAGCAAACATGCACTATCAATGCATTGATCGATGAGGGAGCAAACTTCAATGTCTTAACGCACGATCATTGGATCCATATTGGCAAACCACAAGTACAACCCATTACCACCAAATTGAGCCCATATGGGGGTCAATCATACACACTCTTAAGAAAATGCACGGTCACGATTTCTATTGAGTTTGAGAGCATACCAATGACATTTTATGTGTTGTCGAATGCTGAAAATGCAGGCACCAAATCGTTACTGGGTCAAACCTTTAAAAAGCAAGCTCATTGCAATGTCGATTATGAGTCATAGTGTATCCACTTAGCCATTGGCAATGTCCGCATAGTGGCAGCTTTCAGCAAGGGCTACGCAACTCCCACCAGACCTGCAATGCCACCGGTAGACACACATTCAGCCAAGTCCAAGGAGGAGGGTTGCAATTTGTTACACCCCCCAAGCCTCTATGCCAA
The DNA here is from genome assembly GCF_053477565.2 of Lygodium microphyllum. NCBI lineage: Eukaryota > Viridiplantae > Streptophyta > Polypodiopsida > Schizaeales > Lygodiaceae > Lygodium > Lygodium microphyllum. Next base: position 112,521,736 of record NC_141157.1, read on the forward strand.
CAACTTGCTAAAGCCAAGGTCAATGCCCATGAACCCCAATCAAGGTGGGTACCTAAACGTTAGAGCCTGCCACTGAAAAGCAATCGGCCATGCCTTCGCAAGGCTAACAACGCAACCTCAAAACCTAGGAGACCAAAACAAAGCTATAGACAATGATATGTGGTCAAGGCGCAATGGGTTTCTAAGACCCAGTTGCAGGTACAAGGCTATTATGATGGTAATGCGTGGATATGGATCCCTAAGTCTAAAACAGCCAAGAGCACTGATCAAATGCCACCCTCACACGTAACCATATTCAACCATACAATGTGTCAAGGCCTAATGCCACAGAAGCCTCGAGACACCAAGCCCATTGACTCACAACTGATTATGCCCATGAATAATGACCAGGTCTACCAGCCCAAATCTCAGCCTGCTACTCCTGAACCCATACCATGCAACTTAACCAAGACTCAAGAGGCTGCCTCCACAAATAGTGGTGCCCCATTTGCGGTCGAGTTGTCCTAGCCCACTAGGCAAGGGACCCAGTCGCAATCTCAGGAACAACCAATCTGGCAACTACTTGCTGCCAAACTCTCTAGTTCTATCAAACCTCAACCACCCACAAGCCTTAGACCCTCTTATGAATGGAAATCATTCTTGAAACTGGCCCGCAGATCTAGCCAAAGACACAGGGAATGACGTCATTTCTTGCCTTAGACGCTTAGATACCACATTCATGTCGCAGGCTCTGAGTTATGACAGCTTGGACTTGGACCTGTTGCAAGAGCCCTATGTGACATAAGTTTGTACAATGCCTTGTTTATGGGACACACTCAAATTTGCATTCGTCAAAGCACCCCATTTAGCTACAGATTTTCTTTGCACTGAGATATCTACAGAGCAAGCCATCAAACAACATCTCATTACGTCATAGATAAGCAAGCCTCTTCTGCTATCACTGACCGAGGAGTTGAAACAGCTTGTTGAAACCGAATCCCCATTCTTACGGAACTGGTACGCTCTTCAATTGCAATGGGAACTCAAAGGATGCCAAATAATGATCAATGCTGAGCAGTGACGTGCCATCAAGACATTGGAATACAACCCAACTTATGTCGCCCCAACTTTGTATAGGGTGTTAACAACTATTCGTGACCGACCCCTAGAAGAGCACATCAAAGGACACAATTACCTTGATTGCCTCCTGACAGAGAAAGAGTTACATATTGCTAGTCGTATCGATTACGGCGATGTCCTAATAGATGTCCTTACTTACATCACACACATAGGTAGCCGACCCTTTGATCTGGACCACGATGCTCAGTTGGAGTACAATCCAGACTTCTATGCTTGGCTCATGCGAAAGTAAACACTTGACCCGTACACTGAATGCCTTGGGCTCGCTAGCCTTCAATCCTAGGAAGGATTCTTCCCACATGAGGGATAAGGGGAGGGGATAAGGTGAGTGAGTCAAATCAAAACCAATCAAAATCAAGCAAACACATAAACACATGAGAAAAAAACACACCGCTGTGAAAACCTCAGTCGACATTTAAACGCAGGAAGGAAATAAACATGTTAATTTGTGATTGATGAAAAATGTCACAAAAATGTTGAAATAAAGGGTGAAAAATCTAAAAGGAAAGTTTTTGTTGAAACTTAAATCTTTTCATTCAACAAACACAAAGCATTTCTTTTCAATAAATAACTATTTCGGAAGCACTAATGGGAATGATGGTTCATGACATGAACGAAAGATGTCGCAGCAAGATCGCGCTCACCGACTCCCTTTCAAGGAGGAGGAGAGGACATAGTATGACATCAGCATAAAAAACCGTGCTTATAATCAACTAAAATTCCATAGCATCCACAACCTGGAGAAAGTGGTAGCCAAGGAGGAGGCCTAAAGGAGAGTAGTGGAACAGTGTAACCTCTCGAAGTACCTGGAGAAGTTTGCGTAGGAGCCTAACCACACAAAGTGTGTGGAATTTCTAAGAACATACAACCTCGATCAAGAATGTGAAACGGTGATTGTGTGAAGAGGGGAGAATGCTTGACAGGTGCAGGTGCCATTGAACCAGGCCTTGGTGGAGAAGGCACTAGGGATGAAACCTAAGGGGGAGAAGAAACATAAGAGAGATGTATATACTATGCTAAAGATGAAGAGAAAGGATGTTTTGACAAACGACGACATCAGCATACAGGATATCCCCAATGCTGAGATCCACATGCATACAAAATTGGTGCACTCGCTTTTCTCCAGCGAGTGCTATAACTCCCTCATGCACTCAATCAGTGTGCATGTGCTTGAGAATGTGGCAACCCACACCTTGGATGAGGTGGACTGGAATGGCTACGTACGCAAGACTATAGACCAAGCAACCAAAGCACTAGCCCTGGGCAGTAGGCAGGCATGCGGAGAATCCCCAGCCTCTAAAAATACTGAGAGGAGGAAGAAACCTTCCTCAAAAGCCTCCTTCATCGGGTATGGAAGTGTGCTAATGGCCATCATCCAGGAGGCTGTAAAATAAGCCCAACAAGGAAACGAAGGAGCGGATGAGACTCCAGATAGTTCGTTGATCCATCAAGGGAAAGAGCCATCAAGCGACAGGACAGAAATTGAGACAGAGAAGGAGGATCAGGAGGCTATCCGAAAGGGAAAAAAAAATAAGCCCACTAAAAAGACAGCTCAAAAGAAGAAATAGAATGAGAGCAAGAAGAAGGAAAAAGAAGATCTAGAGAGAGCCAAGAGGGAATCCCTAAGAGAGGCTGCGGAGAGGAAGAAGGAGAAGGAAGAAGCTAAAAATCTCACCGAAGAGTCAAGGAAAACAGAGGAAGAGAGAGAAAGAAGAGTTGTGGAAAAGAAGGCAGAGTTGAGGAGAAAGGAGGAGGAAGACATGGTCAAAGCAACTCGCCGATCCATAGAACAACAAAGCCGACTTGATGGCCTAGGGGTTTTAAGTCCACGCAGGGATGACAGACTCAGCTCAAGCACTCATGTACCCAAAGTCATGCCACTTGTGGTCATCGAAGGCAAGGGTAAGGCTCCCATCCCATCCCTCTTGGTGCCCACCAGCGAAGCAACCACTTTCACTCCAAGCATCCCGGCCAGCGCTGATGTAAACAGTTTTATAGCCTGAATGCAGTACTTCATCAATAAGGAACTAGCACAAGAAAATAGTGTGGAGACTATGGCCATTGGGCAAAAAAGGTCGGCCACAAATATCAAGTCTAAGCAAGATCCGGAACTCCAAAAGATGGAAGCTTTTGGCCACTCCAATCCCTACTACTATGATGCCACCAGCAAACTATGATGAATATGTTGCTGAATTTCTCTCTCAGTTAGAGAAGGCAAAGGAGGAAAGAAAGATAGCGATGGCCGAGCTGGAAGTGGAAATGGCTATGCAACAAAAGAAAATCCTTGATATGAAATCCTTGACAGTACTCCACAACAAAAGGATTTTCCTCTCTTTCTTCGAGCCATTGTTGAGTGCTGAAAAAATAAGGTTTTTGAAGTGTCTTGGTCCGTGCCTGGATACGAGTGCCAACCACTATGGTGGAGACGCATCTACAACGACAATGTGTTCTCATGGATGGCTTTTTGTAATACCCTCCCTTCTAAGAGAAACAACCCTGCTTTCTGTTGAGAATCTAGCAATCACGTCCACTTGTATGCCTCTTTGTATGGAGCAGTAGGCAAGGGAAAGCAAGCAGTCTAGGATGAGGTCTTGAATCCCATAAGCACAGTGGTGCAGAATGCTACTACCTAGTTCTATATAACATTGTACTTGGATGTCACTTTCATATGAGATGAATACAATATCATGATGCTTTCCTCTTTCAGTTAGTGTCATTGTCATTGTCTGTCTAATACACAAGAATGTGTTTATGAGTTCAAGTCTCAATCTTGAAACCTAATTCACTTGTGTAATAGTCTTGTCTTCTTTGTCTATGTCATCATGAGGTTTATCTTTACCTTCAAACCTCCATAGCTTTTTCCATGCTCTAGATCTCGTGTTTATCAACATGATATCAGAGCTAGTTGGGCATGGCATTGCTTCTCCAGCCTCTCTTGATTCCTCTCAACCTCTATCCAACTCACATCCAACTCAGTGTGAGTGTATGACTCCAATCTCTCACTTGAACCCCATAGCCACTGTTTGGCAGCTATAGCCAGACAGGACATACAGCACTTGGAGCTTCTATATCTTACTCTACAGGCCATCTTAGCCCACGATTCCTTCTAGAGAGACATTCCTCTACTCGTGGCGAAGCTCTGTGATACATCACAGTCCAACATTTCTCATCATCGAGCCCAGCATTGCGTGAATTTGAGCTCGCTGGAAATTCTACGCCTATATCAGGTCGTACTGCTATCCTTGCGCGCACAGACTGCGATCTCCCCTGCGACCATAGGGCAATTCAAGGATGGCTCATAAGCTCTCTCCCCACTGAGTATTGGTTCGAATTGCTCTGCTGATTGTCTGCACGAGCTGGTTTAGTCAGAACCCTAAATAGGGACTCCATAGCCTTTGAGCTTCAAACTCATAAACCATTTTTTTTCTCACTCTTGCTACTTGGATCACCCTATTTGACATCCAGATTCACTGATTTAGTCAGTGCCACACATCAAGGAGGGGAAGTTCTTGGAGATCTTTGGATATTTTTTGAAGATTGGAAGACCAAGCATTCAACAACAAGCATCAAGAGAAGACCAAGCCACTTTAACTCAAGATTCTTCCTTCACTTTAAGCTCTTTCTTCTTCTCAATCAACTGAAGCATTTGTTACTCAGATTTGAAGAAGAAGATTTGCAGCACACGCCTAAAGATCCAAGCACCCACCTGAAGATCAGGCAACCCACTTGAAGTTCAAGCATAGTATCTCTTGATACTAATTATGTGCTTCTTGGCACGTGTTTTTTAGCACATTCAAAAATCAACTCGTTGGTGGTCTAATCTCACTCATTTGATGCTGATGCATTTGCCAAACATGAAGATTTTTAAGTGGATTCTTCTTATCAGGAGTGACATAACTACTCTTGTTGCTCACTGGTACTACATAGAAGATGTTTCTATTCTACTTGCAAAGAGACATGGAGCTGCTTACATTAAAGTACAATCAATGAGCTCAATTGAAGAACTTGAAGACATGTCTACCACCTTTGGGATAATGCAAGATTTTGAAGATATTTCCGTTGCCTCAAAAATGACGGTATATTTGCTTGAGGGGGACATGGACATGGACATGGACATGAAGACTGAAGCTACAAGCAAAGTAAATAACAAGTACAAAATCAAAAAGAGCAAGCTGGACTACACCGACAAGAAGACCTACATCAAGATGAAGAAGGACAAGAAGTTTTATTATGCTCATAATGCCATACCTAAAAATATAGAAAACCACAAGGGCTTGCTGGTCCTTGACCTAAATTTTTACTAGATTTTTTATTGTATGTACTTGCCATTGATGCTCCTACCATAAGCTTGTAAACTCCTCATGTAACCTGGCATTACAGTCTCTGTACACTTTGTGAGGCCCTGTTACAGCCTCTGGATGTCCACCATGTTTGTGGTACCCACACTTAGCCTTTTCTGCGACAGCCTCTGGTGTTTTGCCATGTTTGTGGTATGCCCACACTTTGCAGGTGTTGCTCTCACTAAAGCCTCTACACACTTTGTGCCTCCCTGGTTGTGATTGAGGAGGGGTGTTGAGAATCTAGCAATCACATCCACTTGTATGCCTCTTTGTATGGAGCAGTAGGCAAGGGAAAGCAAGCAGTCTAGGATGAGGTCCTGAATCCCATAAGCACAGTGGTGCAGAATGCTACTACCTAGTTCTATATAACATTGTACTTGGATGTCACTTTCATATGAGATGAATACAATATCATGATGCTTTCCTCTTTCAGTTAGTGTCATCGTCATTGTCTGTCTAATACACAAGAATATGTTTATGAGTTCAAGTCTCAATCTTGAAACCTAATTCACTTGTGTAACAGTCTTGTCTTCTTTGTCTATGTCATCATGAGGTTTATCTCTACCTTCCAACCTCCATAGCTTTTGCCATGCTCTAGATCTCGTGTTTATCAACACTTTCATGGCGTATCCTTGTAGGGTAGGAGTAGACTTTGATGCAAACACCCATGGCCATTACAACTTCCTCGTCTTATATAACCCCTGTAATACCATCTTAGCCATAGCCCTCACCTTCACCTCCGATAGCCTAGATGCCACCATGACCCGCTTTATTGCTGACTTTTCCTCCTGTCCCAATCCCACCTTCATTACCACATGCAACTATCTTAGGCTATTAAATATCTTACTTAGGCAGGACCCCACCCCGGCGGAATGTGGTCTCCCCCCACTCTTTTTTGACCCTAACGCCATTGATAGCTATGCAATGACATGCCTAATGATGCAAACCAGCCTTCTACCTTCCTTCTACCTCGCTATTCTTGCGGATATGAGTGACAGCCAATTCACCCGCTGTAACCACCCATTCCTCTCCACCATCTTTCTCCAAGTCCGGTTGAACCTTAAGGGTTTTATGCAAAGCCAAAAAATTTTGAGTCACTCCATTAAATCCCCCTAACCACCACCTTCTGATGACGAGAACTAGCAATTAGCTACTGCCCGAATCTTATACCTCAGCAAGGTTTAAATTATTATTTTTTTAAAGTAAACAACTAACAATGAAAGGAGCTCGCAACATGTCCAAACGCAAGTCGCGGCACATAGCTCACAGTCATTGCACCTAGGGGTCCTCAAGTTAGACACGTCCGGTGGCCTCAGTCGACCGGCTCCATTCCTAATCCCCTAACCCTTTTTGCCTCCCTACGTCACACTTAGGGCACCCCAAGGGCAAGACATACCTAAGGAGATAACACTCGCCTATGGTTAAACCTGTCGACCTAAGCTACACACACCAAGTGTGGGACATCACCCAAGCTTCCTAGGGTTAGACCCAACTCCATGTTCCACCAGCACAGTCATAGAGCACCGCACGGCGAGGTAGACGCTCCCCTTAGGTCGAGCACTTTCTCCTTCCATGTGCAACAGGATGTTGCAAACCACCAACTTCGGAAGCCCCCATCATCCACTCAACACACCTTGGATTCTCCATCCAAATCATTACCAAAGCTTCCCAATCAAACGAGTCCACATGCGGCCCTATAACCCCCCCACCATCCACTGGCCAAGACCCCACTCTTCCACAACAAAGACCTCGAAGTGCCATGGGACTGGCACGCGTCTCAGAGGGATGTAAAGTTAACCTCAATTCGAGATGGTAGAAATATGAAGCAAAAAGTGAAAAAAAAAACAAAAAAGAGCAAAGACGCAAAGGCTACTCCTAAAAGCTAAGCTGAGGCAAAAGCGAAATTTTAAATAGAAGGAGCCTCAAAAAACTCTAAAAACTCTTGTAAAAGAGCCCTAGGCTCCCTCCTATGCCATTTGTAAAAGAATATATGGGTGTAGGCCTAAGGCATGAGGCAAAAAAAATGAAAATAGGAAAAAGGGCCTTGCCACAAAGGCCGGTCATGTAAAAAGGGATGGGTGCCCATGGGGTTTTAGGGCTTGTATATAAAGTTCAAAAAGTGAATGAAATCTCATTCTTTGGTGTGTGGCTAACAAGAGACGTCTCTCCTTCTCTTCTTCTCTTCTCTTGGTTGTGTGTGTGTGTGATATAGAGAGAGGGAGATTGAGAGGGTGAGGGAGTGAGCACGTGGGAGTGAGGGATCAAGAGGGTGAAGCTCTTTACCATTCCCCCTACCTTCTCTTCTTCTCTTCTCTTCTCTTTTCTCAATCGCACATGGCTATGGTGGATGGAGGTTGAAGGAGGAGGCTTAAGGATGCTTGAGCTAGCATCTAGGATCATGAAGCTACCAGTGTGCATGAAGGAGGAGGTAACTCATTTCGGCATCAAGGTAAGCTCACTACATTCATAGGATTGGAGGCACGTCGGCTAGGTGAGAGGTAGCCATTAGAGCTCCCTTTAAACGCTTGAAGAAATAAGCGGTCCGTGGGTCTTGGCTGTTGAGTGAGAATTCCCACACTCACATATTCGAAAGATGAAGCATGCAAAGTGCATGTATCAAGGGAAGTTAATTGCACCTAGTTATATATGGCTTATTCGTCAATAGAGCAATTACTAGGAAGAATCAATCAAGGGTTATGAATGGAATAATCATAAAAAGAAAGATATTAAAAATTATGCATATAAGTATTAAGTAAATTTTACATAGAATCGCTCTTTGATCCCAAGGGGGAGAGCAGATATGCGATGGGAATGTTATCGCGACTATTCTTACATTGTTTGGGAAGAATTCAATTGGTTTTTTTTGTTGGTTGATCAAACAATATCCTAAATGACTTTATATTCAACTGTTTATTGGTTTGTTATTTCGATGATTGTTCCAAGTGCTTGTGATTTATTGTAAATGCATGTCAAGGGTCAGTAATGACAAGTAGCCATGGGAAATAAAGGAATGTTTCATTAGAAGATGATATTAGGCTGATTGCCTTGATCGTGGTTAATTCTTAATTGGATTAATTAAGGAATGATATTTTGCACATCATCTCCAAGATCGCATCGCCGATTACCCCGAGAGGGCATTGCTCAATTCATGAGCCGAAGGTCGAGTGGTAAAAATTCCAACCACTCAAGTTGTGTCTCACTCCTAGGTCGCTTGGGATCAGTGGAGCTATGGACACCCCATTGCGTAGATCGAAACGGAATTGTAGACTCCCATGAGCCCAACGTCTAGGGCATTGGAAGATCCTATTCTAGATAAAGGATGGAAATTTTAGTGCCATGTGATTTGGACTGGGTACTCCTATTGGACAAACGGGATACATAATTCTTATGTATGGGCAAGAGACAAAGATTAACTTGAAGATAAGTTAAGGAACTTTTTTGACAAAAAGACTGCTTATTTTGTTTTTGTGTCTGTGTTATAAATTATGCAAAAAACCTTGTGCCCTAAAATGCTTGATTAATGAAGTCGATTTTAAATGTCGCACGTAAATGTGGTAGGACCTATTTAGAAAACTAAAGCTATCAAGGGAAGCGGGTGGACGAAATCCCCAACAGGTCCGTCCTATGGGGCAGGGTGGTCCCAGAGAACGGGGAGGCTTCTCACAAGAATTTATCGCCATTCAACTTTAGGTATTCTTAGGTTAGAACTCGATTCATGTCATTTTAGGGGACCGGAATGGAACTATGCCCTACGGGCAGAGAGGTTGAGCGGCACATCCCTCTCGTTTCCCATGCTCTTTGGACCAAGTTTGGTATGGATCGGCTTCAAATTGGATATCTTTGCGTAAAGTAGGATGTCCAAAACCCAACGCTAGAACGCTAATAGGAGACCTTGGCCCTAGGAATCGAGATTTCAGGTCAATCCTAGTGGGTTTGACTATGAACCTTCCGTTGCGATGGTAGACTCGGGAAACCCTAGGCGACAAACCTCGAAACATTCCTTGGGAGTATCGGGTAGTGATTCTTAGATTCATTTCTCAATGGATTGCTAAAACATACTTGGACAGTCGATAGGCAAGCACATTACAGTTGGTATCAGAGCAAAACTTCATGATGATGCGTGATTGATTAATGTTGGAATTAACACTAGAAGCTTACTACTCAAAGTTTGAACCCTACTAAAATATGCGCCACCTATGGATATTGCACAACAAGTATCCAAGTTTTGCCATGGCCTGAACACTTCTCTGAACCATCGTCTTATCAGGATGACTAAAAAATCCTAGGTGCTTAATCGACATGTAATACAATTGAGAATAAATTCTACTCTCATACCTATGGTTAATTGGAATAATATGAGTGCACTACTTGAAACATTAAGAGTAGCACAGCGGATGCATGGTGGGTCCTAGCCCATAGGCCCTAAGCCCCATTAATACTTGTCTTTCCAGTTTCTCTCGAGATGAGGACATCTTGATTTCTCCAAGGGGAGGAGGATATAATATTTCCATGCAATAAAAGTTAGTTGATTAGTTTGAAAGTTAGTTTGTCAATTAATAAGTTAGTAAGATTGCTAACTAAAGACTAACTAAGGTAAAAACTAACTAATGTTAATAGCTAACAATTTTTATTTAATTAAAAATATATATTAAAATAAAAATCGAGAGTCGTAATCCGACATTTATCTCGGATTAACAAGGACCATAGCCATCCTTCATAGAAGTTACACTATGAACGAGAGTTATGAGCCGTATTAATCACTAGTGTTAATATGTATAGTATGGATGGTAAAAAATGTATTAGATTTTTGGGCAAAAAACTAGCATATTTTAGATATTATCCTAAAAAAATAGAACTGGATATCATTTAAAAGAAAAGACAAGTGATGTTGTAGTTAGTTTTGGAGATTTTATAAAAAGAAAAAAAAAGATAAAGAGAGTGATTGGCAAAATCGCGCACGCCGCTATCGCACTCTACAAGCACTAGACAACACTTCGAATAGGGAGAGAAAGGAGTGATTTGAAAGCTTTCTAACCAACTGTCATGAGGATTTGCCCACTTTTGGAGCCAATGGAGCCATCAGATTTATGAGTTAAGCATCAGATCACTAAGTTTTCAAAGAGTCCCTCCACCAACAATTCTTGTTCTCAACCGCATCCCCTCTTCTCTACTTAATTATAAATATGAGGCATGGGGAGGCACAAGAAAGCATAAGGAGACCCCGAGAGGCTGCAAGAGAGAAGGATACCCCTCCAAGAGAGAGAGAGAGAGAGAGAGAGAGAGAGAGAGAGAGAGAGAGAAGAGTTACCCTGAGAGGCTGTAAGGGAGAGAGTTAGCTCAATTCCCTCTATCACGATCCTCGACTTAGCCATCTTCTCTTATGCGAGATGGAGCATGCAAAGTATATGTATCAAGGGAAGTTAATTGCACCTAGTTGCATATGGCTTATTCGTCAATAGAGCAACTACTAGGAAGATTTGGTCAAAGGTTATGAATGGCATAATCATAAAAAGAATGACATTAAAAATTGTGCGTACAAGTGTTAAGTAAATTTTACATAAAATCGCTCTTTGATCCCAAGGGGGAGAGCAGATATGCAATGGGAATGTTATCGCAACTATTCTTGTATTGCTTGGGAAGAATACAATTGCTTTTTTTTGTCGGTTGATTAAACAACATCCTAAATGCTTTTACATTCAACTGGTTGTTGGTTTGTTGTTTGGATGATTGTTCCAAGTGCTTGTGATTTATGGTAAATGCATGGCAAGGGTCACTAATGAGAAGAAGCCATGGGAAATAAAAAAATGTTTCACTGGAAGATGATATTAGGCTTATTGCCTTGATTGTGCTTGATTCTTAATTGAATTAATTAAGGAAGGATATTTTGCACGGGTGGATCATCTCTAAGATCACACTGCGGAATACCTCGAGAGGGCATTGCTCGATTCGCAGGCCAAAGGTTGAGTGATGAAAAGGCCAACCAAACTGAAGTTGTGTCTCACTCCTAAGTCGCTTGGGGTCAGTGGAGCTTTGGACAACCCTTACCTAGACCGGAATGGAACTATAGACTACTGTGAGCCCAACGTCTAGGGCATTGGAAGATCATATTCTAGATAAAGGATGGAAATTTTGGTGCCATGTGATTTGGACCGGGTACTTCTGTTGGATAGAAGGGATACATAATTCTCCTGTATGGGCAGGAGACAAAGATTAACTTGAAGATAAGTTAAGGAACTTGTTTGACAAAAGGGCTGCTTGTTTTGTTTTCGTGTCTGTGCTATAAATTATGCGAACAAACCATGTGCCCTAAAATGCTTAATTAATGAAGCTGATTTTAAATGTCGCACGTAAATGTGGTATGAACTAATTAGAAAAATAAAGCTATTAGGGGAAGCGGGTGGATGGAATCCTTGACGGGTCCGTCCAGGGTGGTTCCAAAGAACTAGGAGGCTTCTCACAAGGATTTATCGCCATTCGACTTTAGGTATTGTTAGGTTAGAACTCGATTCATGCCGTTTTAGGGGACCGAAATGGAACTATGCCCTATGGGCAGAGAGGTTGAGTGGTGCATCCCTCTCATTACTCATTCTCTTTGAGCCAAGTGCGGTATGGATCAGCTTCGAATTGGGTATGTTTGCGTAAAGTAGGATGTCAAAAACCCGACCCTAGAATGCTATTAGGAGACCTTGGCCCTAGAAACCTAGATTTCAGGTTAATCCTAGTGGGTTTGACCGTGAACGTTCCGTTGCGAGGCGCACTCAAGAAACCCTAGGCGACAAACTTCAAAACATTCCTTGGGAGTGTTGGGCGGTGATGCTTAGATTTGTTACTCGATGGACCGCTAAAACGTGCTTGGACAACTAATAGGCAAGCACGTTACACTAATATTCCAAGGAAGTTCTAAACGACGTTGCCTAAGACTATCTCTTGATGAGCTATCCAAATGGTGCTGTTGAGGGTTTGTTTGACATGGAGGTTACATATGATATCAGAGTGAAACAATATAAATAAGTTAGCAATAATTTATATGTTTGTTTACTTTGTGTTTTGACTTGTAAGCTCAAGAGCAAAACGGTTGAAGATATCCTACTACAGGTAGATTGATTATATGATCTTGGATTGCTAGGCACCTTTTGTAATCGTAAATCTTAAGCTCGAAGGAAATAAATTTCTCTTGAAGAAAATCGAGCTGTCTGAATTCATGTGAAAGGGATTGGATGGAGAGAGAGAGAGAGAGAGAGAGAAAGACACGCACCTTGATTCCTGCGCCTTGAGGAGAAGGGGGCTGATTCACTTGCAAGACTTCAAAAGTCATTTGGCGAATAAAACGCATGGCACTACTCTTGTGAGTTTTAATAAATGGGCCTTGCCCAGCACAATGAGGTCGGACATGTATTTCTTCGTGCTAAAATCATCTTGACAAATCCATTTTTAACATGTCAGCATCACGAGCCTATACTTATGTGACCTTCCGCCCAGTCTGAATCGGGCCTTACCCTACGGAGGTGAGGAGAGAGGGAAGGGGGGAAAAGGGAGGGAGTGATGACGACGTGCTCGAAGAAGGATAGGAAGAAGAGAGGCCACGTGAGCGCCAGCCATGGCCGTATCGGCAAGCACAGGAAGCACCCCAGCGGGCGAGGTAACGCCAGAGGCTTGCACCACCACCGTATCCTGTTTGACAAGTATCATCCGGGGCACTTCGGCAAGGTCGGCATGCGCTACTTCCACAAGACTATGAACAAGTTCCACTGCCCCATCGTCAACGTCGACCGCCTTTGGTCCTTGATCCCCGATACTGTCAAGTCTGCGGCGGGTGAGAAGGCCCCTCTCCTGGACATCACGTATGGCTTCTTCAAGGTCCTTGGTAAGGGCGAGCTGCCTTCCCAACCCCTTGTTGTTTAAGGCCAAGTTTTTCTCTAAGCTTGTTGAGAAGAAGATCAAGGAGGCCGATGGTGCTATTGCTCTAACTGCCTAGCTTCCTACTCGTGGATATCATGTCTAGATTTAGGCTCTATATTGGAGTTTATATATTTCTGGATGTTTGGAGCAGAGCTTCTGTAAGCTTAATGCTCAAACGTGTACGGCCTAATCTTGTTACAGGTCAATTGTTTCGTATCTAAATTTTCCAATTGACTGATTTTGTTCCTTTAGTATTTTTGTCTGTGTTCATAGCGAATCGGTGCTTAGTACCATTTAGCATAATGTTTTTGTTGCCATACAATTTTTATCTGTGTGCAAACTTAGTCGGCTTACAGGTAGGTAGTATTATTTGGCATGATGGGACATCGAGTAGAGACTTTATCTACTGATATGCCACTAAAGGTTCTTCATTTTATTGTTGTGAAAGCCTTTTACTGATAAGCCACTAAAGGTTGATATTTGCGACTTTGTTTACATTTACACAACCGATGTGCACATAATTTCTGTGTGTAAAACTATCATTTATCACGTTAAAAATGATTTAGAAATTTACAAAAAATCGTAAAAAATTAATAGAAAATTTTTGTTAAATTTTTTGAAAATTCAAGATACTTCTTTTTTACATTTTCAAGAGACAACATTTGGATCCACACAACCCATTTCGCTTGGTTGAAATGCAAATACCTTCCCATGTCTAGCCAACATCTGCATAAAACAGTCTCTCTTAGCAAGCAAAAGAAACCCTTCTACACCAACTTTTAATTCCTGTAATGTTTCAGATGTAAACTGATGACCTATATCTTTAGGATCTCGTAAGCTTGCCTGCCTTGACACTTTTTCATACATACCCTCACTCTCTGGTGGAAGTGGCAAAGCAATTGGTTTCACCTTTTTATCAACTGTCTTATACTTTGTCTCCACAAGTGCTTCAGCCCATTGTAATCCTTCTTGTTGAGCAAACAATGCTATAACATCATACATATCCAAAGAACATACTAACAACACTCTGTTTTCGGCCTCATTTCCTGCATGTATAGTTGCTGAATTTTCAGCCATAGTGTCAATAATATTCAACCCATAAAAGATGCATGAAATGCCATCATTTTCAGCTAACAGCCCCAATGCTCTCAGTTTCTTAATAGCCCATTTCATAGATATGCATTCAGCCCTACACATAGCTTCCATAGGCTTAAACCAACATGAACTGTTTGTTGTAAACTGAGAATTACCAATAGTAAATACATGTTTCATTTCATCAAGAGGCGAGTACACCCTCTAAATAGCACTATTGTAGCTCCGCATTACAGCAGTGCTTAATGAAAATCCAGGTCTTTGAATTCCCTTGCATTTGAAACTAAAGGAGACTCTCGAAGCGTATCATGATTTCTAGGATGATTAACACAAACAGTAAGAAATTGGATTGCTTTTCTCCCATCCTTGCTTCTGACTCTTGCATAAGCAGAACCATCATCAAGCACCTTTGTTTCCATACGCACACTTGTAATATAGGGCTGTCCCAAAATCACTGTATATGAGGATTTATCTTGCACAAAGAAGTGTTGCTTTTCCTGTACATCACTAATCGTCACTTTTACATTAGGACATGTAGCATAGAGCTCCCCTAAAGAATTATTTGCAGCCCTCATACTTCAACCATGATCAGTGTCCACAGACCATGTACCATTTTCATACAATCCCTACTCAATGACATTTATCTCAGACCCATGGTCAAGTAAAGCAACACAAGGAGTTTCACATTCCCCTATTTTCACTACCGTTTCAGTGGTAGCTCTAGCCCAATGATTTCTTGTGTAGTGACTTCGAGGAATTAATCCTAGAGTCTCTTCTCCATATTGTTGCATTTGCCTTACTCCACCATGCATATTGCTACAAGACAATGCATTTTCAGCCACCTTTTTCTCTTTTTCACATGCTATCCACTGATTAGTAGCATCCTGCATAGATAATCTAGTATTTACTTCATGCTCATATTCAGCCCGAATACCCAACAAACTAGTTTCCTCTTCAAATTGCAGCAATACACTAGTGGTATCACCAAGAAACTGACGCTTCCTTTTAATTATGTCAATGATCTCATCATGAAATTCTCACTTGGCCAAGTACCTCTCCCAAGGTAAATTCCACCCAATTTTTTAAGATTCGTTCTTCAAGAACCTTCTTAAGATCTGTGGTTGTCTCAATGTCAGATTGCAACTTATATCGTGGCTGCTTGCCCTTCTTTTTGCCCTCTTGTTTGTTATCATGTTTTTGCTCTTGACTGATCTCTTCCATAACATGCTCGGGAGGTGGCTGATTTGCAGCTTTAGGCTGATCCATACTTCTTATTGTCATTCTTTTAGATGTCCCTGCAATAACTTCATCTCTTTTTCATTTTTCTTCCACAAGTACATCCGTGTTTTGTACCTTTGCTAAATATGCATACACTGAATATGCATCTACCGATGATTCCCAACCAGTTATGCCACGAATGTCTTGCCCTGCATGAGACATTTCACTATCAATGACCTTTCTCTTTTTAGCTGCATGTAAAGCATGTGTCCATATTTCAGCCTTTGGACCAACCATCCCTTGGACATGCATTCTATCCAACTGTAGACCAAAAGTAGAAGCATGTACCATTGCATAAGCATTTCGGACAGCCAAGTCTTCCAACAAATTTTGCATATCTCCCTTTCCAAAATTCAAAGCAAGAAGCAATCCCGTCTCTCGTGCATGGATCTTGCCATCTTTCCAAAAGATAAGCTATCGTGCCAAGGCCTCTTGATAGGCAGCACAATCCTTTTCTCTCGTACTGCAAACTATCATACCAGATACATCTTCTTCCAGGCTTAGGGACTGCTGCCCGTCCCCTTTCCTCTTGTACTTTTTCGTCCAATTTTAAAACCTTCAATTGAAGATCTTGCATCCCTTTGACCAATCCAAGACACCTTCCCTAATAGAGGGAACAATAGCAGGTACATCCATAGGGTTAGCCACAGAAGCGTGTGGCTTACTGGATACTTCAATTGTTTTGCCCGTAACAGTGGACAAGCCAAAGACATGCAATCTTTCTCTTCTTCTATGCTTCTTCACAAGCGCAGTAACAGCTTCCTTGACATGTCTCCACTCTGTTTTCAAACATGTCTCTATAGTCTGACCTCCAGCAAATCATCAAGCTTCTCTTGAAGCTCAGGATCAGCTGCCTATAGAAACAATTCAATTTTCTGACTTGCAAGAGCTTGTTGTTCTGCGAGATCCAATTGCTCAAATCGAATTTCAAATTCTCTTAACAATTCTGTAGCCACAAGACCCTTATTAGGTTGTATAACCCACTCCTGAAAAGTCTTGCGCATAATCAAACTAGTATCCTCAATATAAAATTCTTCCTTGAGTGTCTTCTTGAAGGCTACCCAATTAGCATCCTGCAAGTATAATTCAGTAATATGTAATTTTAGTTCATGAAAAATAACACGTACAGAATACTAGCTCCATGCAGATTGAGCCATTTCAAAGAATTCCATCTTCTGAGCATAGGTGTGTACATATGCAAATACATTCCTACCATTGAATAACTTCACCTTATGCTCAACTACTTGCAAAGCATTCATCACAACACTTTCTATTTGAGCAGAAGCTTGCATCACCTATTGTTATTGTTGTACCTGCATAAGCATATTCATATTTTGCACCAATTGTTGCAAAACATCACTCAAAAATGTATTCGAAGATTCTCCCATCTTGTCTTTCCTTCTTCTGACGAACTTTCACATCGAGTTCACCAATGTCGGAGGGGGTTTTGTCGAAAGGTCGAATCCATCAGGGATCAGAAGTAGAAGGAAGTAGAAATAGGAGATGGAAGGGAAGATAGAGAATACCCAAGTGGTAAACACTACAAAAACAAATCACAATAAATTGAATCAATATGTATTGAAAGAACCTGGAATCTTTGCACTACTCAGAAGCAATCTCCAAGCATTAGATCTCCTGGTCCTTCTTTGTAAGACAAAACATGCATCAAAATTCCAGCTCCTTCTTTGCTGCTCGGAACCCAAATTTGATGGCTCCGAAAGGGGGGTAAAACCTTAGGACGCCTGTTCACAGATCTCCCAAACCAGTCCTTCTTCTTCTTTCAGTTCAATTTGCAGTTTACAGCCTGTTTACAGCGATTGCGACACGCGCGATTTCGTCAATGTCTTTTTTATGAAAAATCTCCTAAATTCGCCAAAAAAGCCACTTGCTTTTTGCATGCCATCCTAATCTAAAGGCTTTTCTAACTTTTTTGGATTTTTACAATAAATAATATCAAATATAGGCTAAAATTATCCAAAAATCTAGTATTTTTGGATAATCCATGCAACTCACACTAATACTAATGACTCAAATCACATTGACTCTCTTGATTAATAAAAAGTCGGATGATGATGCATTCCATATTTTTTCACACTGTGTCCTCATAACATCACGACAACGTGCTATACACACAATTTCTAATTCAAAATGAATCCCCCAAAGTCACACATGCATGTGCTTTGCACCAAAGATCATGTGACGTTTCTTATGGTGTCTTTCTTCAAAAAATTATTACTCTTGCCCCTCCTCCTGGTGGTGTGCTAGTGGTTGATTCTACTTCTCTTTCGAAGCAACCTCCACCTTCTGTTCCGTTTCCTTTTCCATTACAGCTGAATTTAAATTCGGAGGATGAGCCCCCTCCCAAGTTTTTTCGAATGAAACGCAGATGTACCATGGGGCTATCTAGTCCCTTTTCAGTCTTAGTTACAAATCCTCCTATGCATGACACTGCCACTCTTGTTTCTAGCAGTTCTCTCCCTTCATTCCTATCTTGTCCTAACTTATTTGCTGCCCAAAGGGATAGACAGCTAGATAAGCATATTCATTCTTCTTAACAGGCGATGTCCGCTAGACCTCTGCTTTCCCAGTTGATTTGTGGTCTAGTCTACATTGGAGACTTCCCTTACTTCCTATCTTCAGTCTATTTACACGAAGATTTATAATTCATTGCAAGACAAAGTTGATTCCGTGACTAGTCAGTTGAGGAAAGATTTGGAGAACTTGGTATCTCAAAAAGCTACCCTCAGCGACATTCATAAACAAATGATTAAAGCTACTGCTTTGATGGATTCCCAGAAAGCCCAAATCATGGTTGATTTTTGTTGTTTTTGTGGGTTGAATGGATGGTTTTACATGATGATTGATTAGTTTGGAAGTGACTTGAAAATGTTTTGGATAAGATGGAATGGTTTTGATAAGCTCACGATATTTTTCAATAGAGATATAAGGTTCTGTTGTTCTGATAGCTTCTGTTTTATTCTATTTTTCTTCTGTATGGAAGTATGAAGTAATGATTAATGAAGTTTGAAATTTTTTAAAAGCTCATTGAAGGGTTTTTTATGGTTTTGATTGGTTTTGGTTGAGTTGGATGCTTTTTGTTGACATGTAACCCTCTATTAAGCTTTTGTAGAGCCTCTGTTCCTGTTCCTGTTCTGTTTTGTATGCCTCTGTAAGTGTTCTGTGGAATGTAAGTGTGAATTTGGGAAAGTTTTCTAGCCTTGGAAAGAGGTGAATGCAAGTTCAAAAGAGCTCAAGAAAGTGAAAGAAGTAGCTATTGAAGACTCAAGAGAAGACTAGAGAGAAGTGACAATAGTGAGCTATGAAAAGTCACTGTAGTGGCTCTGGTGACCTTTTATATCAGATATACCTCTTAGGAGGGGTATTCATGACCAAAGAAGGGTTATTGTGAGTGATTATTGAGTATTGTAGTGAGGAGATGATGTACTATTGAGAGAGTGTGTGTATGTGAGTCAAAGAGAGTGTGTGTATGTGAGTTAGAGATAGCCAAAACAATGTATCTATCTATAAGAGATTGCGAGAAAAAGCTATGGAAACTTTGAAGATGAATCATATGTGATATCTTTCCATTCAAAGTGGTGTATTCTTTTGTGTTTTTTAGTCTATCAAAGAAACCTATGAAGAACATGAAGAGTATGATGGATTTTGTTCAAGTTAAAGCTGTAGGAGAATTGTTTCTATGAAGTTGAGTGAAGATTTTTTGTTCACGGTGTTTTTTTCTTTGTGGTGACTATATCAAATATGAAAAAGATATTTGTTAATAGTGCAAGATAGATTTTCTTGTACACTGGAAACCCCGTTTTCTTGGTTCTCTCTTGGGGATCCAATGATCACAACACATGTTTTATCATCTACAAGATATACATACCCTACTGGGGTATATCTAAGGTGCAGCCACATCTACAAGATATACATACCCTACTGGGGTATATCTAAGGTGCAGCCACTCCCACTTGTGTCCACGCTCCTGGGCATAATCAGGAGAGCCTTGTACATCTAGCATACCTATGGGGGTAGTATCTCTCGAAGTAGCACCCATAGGTATGCCACCTACGAATGGATGAGCAAAACCCAAAGTCACAAGAGTAGATGTCTCTATAGGTATGACAAATCCTAGGAGGTGACAAGTGTCCACCAGACTGACGAGGTGGAGACACTACATTGGTGTATCCACAATACCCACTTGAGCCACCCTCTCTAGAATCAATATGAGAACGAGTAGCAACTCTCTCTGGAATCAACCGTAGACTCATAGCATTTACATCTTCCCAACACCTCCCAGAACCACTCCTTATTCGGTCCTATAACTACTTCCTCCATCTGGGGCCAGTCTAGAGCATCAACTCCACCTCTACTGGAGATTGAAGCATTGAACCATGCTGAAGTAGACGTCACAGAATGGCCTGACAATATCCACAACAACTCTTGGTCTGCCATATCTCTAAAGCGAACCATCTGATTGGGAGACATACATGTGAGAATCTCGTGCGTGTCCTTGGTCATTCATGGACTCATCCTGCTCTCTGGGTATCATCAAACGTAACTTGCATAGACAAAAAACCATGTTAGCATAATCAATATAAGGATTTAGGTAAAGCACAATAAAATAACTTTGCAAAAAAGGATGCTAATTAAAATACATATACTAAAGTATCCTTAAAAGTAAATTGTCAACGAATTGAGCAAGTGGACAAAAATATGACTTGGCCTATGGCTCCATGTCAAGCTCTTGGTATAACTTAGCATACATTGGAAGGTCTACACATAGGTCACCACAGAAAGAGAAGTCCACTTCATTCTCAAAAAATCCTTAGCCTCATGTCTCTTCATTTACGTTACCCGTGCATGTCTCCCCTACACGCTCCAAGCCCTCTTCACCCTCCACCCTTCCGCAATATCAACCCCTCTACCTATATACTCTCCTTGTCCATAATAGGGATGTTAGAGGTGTTGATGGCACAACATATCACCATCAAGGTTGTTGATGATTTGGATAGAAGATTACATGTTCAATATCACATATAAGAGTAAATCAACATTTGTAACTGTTTTATACCATTGAAAAATTAACCAAAAAAAATCATGCACCTATTCAACACAATATTAGTGAGTTGGGGAATCTCCCAATTCCCAATTTTTTTAATACTAAAAAGGTGGCACCCAAATAACATGTCCATAAGTTTCTCAAAACCATATGATGTGACCTATCATTGGAAAGCACTTGAAAAATGGAATCTATTGAGCTATATAGCACTCGATTTGGAGTTATAGTGTTCAAGTTATGACAAATCTAAAGATTTGACCACGTGTCCCAAACTTATGGGAAATTCCCATGTTCCCCAATATGTTGTTGTTCACAATGACCTGACAAGACAAACCTGTCACGCATATTGTTCCATGTTTTCTCAGAATCTGCCTCCAAAAATTCAGATGGACCTTGCTAAACAGTTGCTCCATCTCCTTTCAATACCACTTTAAACCACTCTACATTGAATATAATCATGAAGAAGCTATGATAATCCATTGAGATAACACTTTGCAAGTTGCCAAAATACTCCGTCTCATCTACTGCAATATTTCGATCAATGATCTACCATGAGATCTCTTGCCATGACACCACAATCTGTTGTGGAGCACATTTTAGCAATACACTCAACTCAAAAATATCATGTGTGTGACCATGCCGCGCTATAGATTTTGCAATGTATACTGAAACAGTTAGATTAGGTATTGCATATAAAATCTAGATATGACAACAAAGAAAGTATACGATCACCTTGCATACTACATCTCCTCGAGAATTCCCACTGCTCAATAGAGACCTATACTCCTTTGCACGAAGCTACAATCAAAGCTTCATGTAACCAGCACATAGACATAAACCATTGCATCTTCTCCATACCCTCAAGATATTTAACCGATCAATTGCATGTACTACGTGGAAATTCTAATGCTGCTTCCTCCCACTCTTTTCTAGTCTGCTTGTACCTAGCAAGCCACTTCTCAATGGATGCATGATGCAATATACAAAAATGATTCAATTTCTCCTCCATGGCACCATCCATCGTTTTTTCTACCCTATTTTCAACCAGCACATCTCTGGTCAGTTGTCATCATCTTTCAGCCTCCATAGCATACTATTGTCTAAATCCACCATCGATAACCACTTTGAAATATGCACTAATTCCTCCGACACTAGCCAACCTTCAGCCATACTAACCTTCTGGCCGAGCTTGTCGCACAAAGCTCAGTAATACATGATTGGTAGTACGAACTGTTAGAAATTTAAAGCATTATGAACATCGAATAGATACTAAATAGAGAAATACTAAGATTTCTTGCTATCAAGGCCAGGACAAACTTGGCATATCTTATGCCAATCATGGGATTTCAATCCTGATAGTTGGTCATATTTACAAAAATCAAACCTAAGGGAATGCATCATACCCATCGGGGTGTGGATAGATATGATAATTTGCTTCACCATACGCTCTTCTTTAGTGGACAAGATCCAAGGAGCGTAAGGAGCGCCTCCATCTTACCCACCTCCTTCAAATCCATTCGTGCCTTTGTAGTGTCTCTCTTTCTTATGATATGGTCCCATAATAAGATGTCCACATTCTTGAAAATATGCATAGGATCCAACAAATTGTTAATGTGGATCCAATACAGCAACTCGTAGAAAACTGAAAACCATCGCATTCTACTTGGATGTAACTCCTTGTGGATCATTTCAACTCGTACCAACTTTGAGCATTCATTCGTGATAGAGGTCATCCAAGAAAACCTTCCCTTAGTTCATGAAACTCCAGCAAGAAAGCGGTATGTCCCTAATATAAACTCTAGCAAGAAAGCGGTATGTTCCTAATATACCTTCTTTATGGTCTGTGACCTTTAGGAGTCTTAATTTTGGCCCACACAACAATGGACGTGCATGATAACCTAAGGTAACCAGACCTATCACAATACCCCTATCTAGTCAACACAAACTTGAACGAGCCATGTTAGATATCAACAAGGACGGAATCCCACTTACTAGACCACTCCTTGAATCTCAAAAAGTCATGCATAGTCTACTTGAGAATGGCACGTATATTAGCAAACCATCGACCATCATGCTCACTCACATCTTTCATAGTGACCCCCTCCTCCCACAAATATTGAGCTCATTAACTAATGGATAGAGTTAGACATCCGTGTTCTTGACTTTGGATGTTTTTATTTCCCTTATTGATAATCTTCCTCCATTTTAGACTCTACTTATCTTTCTCGCTCTCTATTTTTATATTTCTCTCCATTCTTTTTTCTCTCCACCTCTTTATTTCTCTCTCCACCCACTCTTTCTCTTTTTCTTTTCCTTTCTTTCTTTGCCTCCCTTCATCTCTCTTTGTTTCTCTCTCCCTGCCCTCTCTCTCTCTCTCATTGTTTCTCTAGCAACTTTTGGCAAACAGTTTTCACATTTGTGGACACCAAGCTTGCTCCATCCATTCCATACCATCTCCAAACAGATGGCCACACTGAAAGAGTAAATAAATGTCTTGAGACTTACTTATGAAACTTTTTCCATGATGTACCATACAGTTGGAATACACAACTCCAGTTGGCTAAGTTTGCATATAATAACTCCACCTACTCTAGCATTGTGGTTTTTCCTTTTGAGGCATTATGCGGGTATAAGGTTTCCCTCCCTATAGTCTTATTCAAAGTGATAAGATCAACCCTCATAGCAAAGCCAAGTTGGATCACATGCAAACCCTACTTCAACAATATAAGGTGAATCTTCAAAATGCACGAACTCACATGAAACTCTATGCTAATGAGAAAAGAACACATTTGGAATTCCAAGAGGGGATCTGGTCCTCTTGAAAGTGCCTAAGTCTTGTTACTCCACTCTCAAAGAGGGCAGCAGTAACAAGCTGTGACCCACAGTTCCCCATCTCTCTACTTCTCTCCATTTATTTTCTCTCCCCCTCTCTTTACATTTATCTATTTTTATATATCCCCCTCTCTACTCTTGCACCCCTCACTCTCTCTCTCTCTCTCTCTCTCTCTCTCTCTCTCTCTCTGTGCCTCCCTTCATGTCTCTTTGTCCATTCAATTTCTCTCCCCCTCTTTATGTTTATCTATTCCCCTCTCTATTTCTCTCCCCATCCCTTTCTCCCTCTCTTTCATTTTCTTTGTTTGCCTCCCTTCACCTTTGTTTCTCTCTCCCCCTCTCTCTCTCATTGTTTCTCTCTCCCCTATCTCTCTACTTCTCTCTATTCCATTTCTCTCCTCTTCTCTTTATCTTTATCTATCCCCCTCTCTATTTCTCTCCCCACCTCTCTTTCTCTCTCTTTCCCTCTCTTTGTTTGCCCCCCTTTATCTCCCATTTTTTATCTCTCCGTCTCTCCTCCTTTTCCTCCCTTCTCTCTATTTCTCTCTCCTTCCCTCCCCACTCACTCAATGCATCTCGTTATAATTAAAAAAATGATTAAAAATAAAAAACTTTTTTAAAAAAATATTAAAAACCCTCTCTCCCTACCTCTCTTTATCTCTCTTCCCCCCTTACTTTATTTTTCTTTCTCTTCTCTCTTTCTGTCTCTTTTTCTCCCTCTTTTCTTTTCACTCTCCTTTCTCTTTACCTCACTCTTCTTTTCTACCTCTTCTCTTCCTTCGTATTTCTCTCCCTCGTTCCTTCTTTGTTTCCTCTCTCTATGTTTCTCTCCCTCCTTATTTCTTTCACTCATCCTCCTCTCTCCCTCCCTTCATATCTCATTTCTCTCTTCCTCTTCCTCTTTGTTTTCTTTCTTTCCTTTCTCTCCCTCTCTCTCTTCCTCTCCCTTCCTTCTTCTCCCTCCCTCTCTCTCTTTCTATCAATGCATTTCGTTACAAACAAAAACAAAAAAGAAGAAAACATAAAAATAAAGCAAGAGGCAATGCACCTACCTCAAAGGCCCAAAGATGAAATCTTTTGTGTCACCTCTTTGCAGCTTCCTTTCTTTCTCCCACACACTTCTCCCTCTTCTTCACATACATCAACGATGACGATGATGAGCTCTCATTCTCTCTCCCCCTCTTTTTCTCCCTCCCTCTGAAAGCAACGAGTTGTCTCGCTCTCTTTCACTCTCGCAAATGTTTATGGCAAATGTTGTGCTCGGGTTTTCGTCTCTTCTTTTTTCTTTGAGCAACATCGCTAAAAGTGTCACTATTAGCGTCACAAATGCAAAATTTGTGTTGCTATTACATTTGCGATGCTAATAGTGACGCCACTTTTTACATCACAAGTCGCCATTACTGTCGCCCCATTCCCTTGTAGTGCTTCTATGTTTTATAGGCATATTACCTATTTCAACAATCTAAAGGCTCACAAATTCTTTCCATCATTCACCAAAGGGTTGAAATGGGTGCGGATTCCTGGTTTCCCCCTACGCTTCATTTTATACCTCTTTTGTGAAGGCTCTTTCAATCATGCTATGCCTACAGGATGAAGTTAAGGAGGACCACGAGAGTATGGGTGGGTTGTGAAGCACAAGCAATCGAATGGAGTGCAAGAGACATTTTGTCTATAAAAGTATAGATATTTTGTTTATAAATATGTAGATATAAGTATTATAATATGTAACATTAATATTAATATAAGTAATAATAATGTTATTACTATAAAATGTTCGTAATTATATATTAAGACTCATATATATATATATATATATATATATATATATATATATATATATATATATATATATATATATATATATATATTAGTATCGAATATTTGTATTATGTTTATATTAACACTAACATAAATGTTTGTGTGTGTGTGTGTGTGTGTGTGTGTGTGTGTGTGTGTGTGTGTGTGTGTGTGTACATTAATGCTAATGCAAATATTAGTTTATATTAACAAAAATGCAAGCATGTTTTATATATTTCATTTATATTAATGTTAATATAACCGCTAATACAAACATTAGTTTATATACATTAACACTTATATAAACATTAGTTTATATTAACATTAATGTAAACATCTTTCATATATTCCATTTATATTAATGTTGATAAACATATATATTACATTTACTTTAATAGTATAATAAACATTTATAATAACGCTATTGTAGTATAAATATCTTTGATATTTTTTGTGTTAAATAATGTCAATATAAATATTTATATTACATTAATTTAGCACTAATATAAACATTTATGCTATGTTAATAATAACGCTAATAAAATAAAAAAACCTTTGATAATTTGGATGTACTAACATCAACTTCAACTATTAATATTATATACGTGCATATATACAATGACCGTCCAATGGCTCAATAACCATGGTACATATATCACCAACCGAACAACACTTCTCGTTCCATTTACACAATAGTTCCCGTTCCATTTTAGGTTGATTCTCAAAATCCCAATGGATCGTTCCATTTCTTTCGCATTATGAAGTCGAGAACACATGGGGCTGAGGAGCACCCAAGCGTCCTTTTTACGCTCTGCTCTAATTAGTCGCTTTGCATTCCACTTTATCTACGGGATGAAAGTAAAACCAGCCTTCCTCGTCTCAACAGTCTCCATGACATGGGTGCCTGGCGGGTGGGAGTTGAGAGTTGCATGCGTAGGCTGCCACATGGCCATCGGGAAGGCCCTGGAATAGACAAGTGGCCCCCATATACTTGGAACGCCTCTACAATTATATGCTTGTTGCAACATTTTTACCTGATCTTATAGTCCGCCTTTCCTTCCTAATTGGTAAGTTGGTACCCGCCAAGAATATAAGTTTGTCCATGACCATTGAGATACATGATATGTGACCTTTGTCTACGTTAACTTTAAGGCTTGATTGATTTCGTCCAATCGTGATGTATAGACCAATACTACATGTTACTGTAGCCTATGAGATCTCATGTTGGCATCACAATTTATTTTCATTTTCAAATAAGACAATTAAGACTAACAATAATTATCACAATGATTCCTAAGCCCCATTTTTAAAAAGACCTATGATCAAATAATAACGAATGACGATCATGATTCCTGCCATTTCAATCGCCGAATCTGCCTGCTAGGCATGAATTTGGAGTCGCCATGCATACCATCAAACTGCACCTCTTTTTTTTTTGGGCTTGTTAATTTGATTCCTTTAATGATTGAAACAACTTACATCTTTAAAAGGCAATCTTGTTCGTTAGACACTTTTATCAATCTGGACATTGGTCTTTGAGTCCCCTAATACATGCAAACACAATGACTTCTTCAAACATGCAGTTTGGCAGTCCATAGGATTTCCTGCTCTACCTCTAAACAAACGAAGCTTTCAAGTAGGTGAAGATTTAGAAACTAGTATGAAGCATGAGAGCTTCACTCTACAGGTATGATCAGGTTTTCTTGGATGATTACTTGCCAGCATGTACTTCAGGCTTCAGAGAACAGATCGCGCAAAAGCGTATATTATAAGAAACAAGCGCATCAGACAGTGAACAATCTTTCTCACACGACCCTGAAATTAAAAGCAGGAAAGACATACAGTATAATACAGTATGCAATCTGTGTGTATATGTGCGCGTTTTAATTCCTTCATGCTGCACCTTCTGCATGTCTAAAACACTTTCTTGACTAGTAAATGCGGGAGCACAAGTTACGACTAACGAGAACGATATAATTAGAATCAAGCCAGCTGCTGGCTCCATCGGCAGCACCAGAAAGTACACACAAATCGTCTCCGATCAACCAAGTTCTACTGCACCCATGCAGTGTAAAATAGTCCGAATTAATAATGCTTGGCAAGTTGATCTGCCAGAGTCTTCATTGCAGAAGCAAGGTCTGCAATGGCAATCATCTTAACGGTGGCCATCTCCTCAGATGTGAGAACATGGCTCGGCCTGCAGCTGCATGAGCTCATCGCGGGAGGAGGAGGAGCACCTGCAGTAGGTTCATAATCAGTGTCTCCGGCCGCCATGTATTCTGCATCCGGCTGTGGATCTTCATCAGCTGCCGCTGCATGATCACCAGCTTGCATCTCCTCCGGCTCTTGCATGGAGGCATTCTTGGTCGGCTGCTGATGTCCAGCTGTCCCCTCTTCTGCTTCCTCTCCTTCAACTTCCTCTGCTTCCATTCCCTCCTCTTCGACTGTACATTCTTCTTCTTCTTCTTCTTCTTCTTCTTCTTCTTCTTCAACCGAATCCTCCTTGATCTCTTGTTCTTTCCCTTGTCTTCCAGTCGGCCATTCTTGATCATTGGCCATACCATGCCAGGCTCTATCCTTTGCAGTAGCATGAAATTTACCTATAGGTGCTGGAGTAAAGTAAGATGGCTATAAAAAACAGCTACTAAATTAAATGACGTAAGGCAAATGGCATCCATAGGCCTGGACTGACGCATAGTCCTGGACTGAAGCATTTGCAGCTCACCTTGCCCTAAAATTTCAAGGGATGAGGAACGGAGTCCCCGAAACTATAATTTCAAGGGATGAAAGCTTTTAGAAGCAAAAATGGATGAGACTACAATTTCAAGCCTGGACGAAAGATTTTAGAAGCAAAAATGGCAGCTGTTTAAACACCTGCTCACCTATTTCAAGGGACGAAAGCTTCTATCTAGAAGCAAAAATGGCTGAAGCTTTAAGCTAACAACACAGCTATTAATCCCAAAATGCAAGGAATAGCCACGATGTTAACGAGATACTTGAATTGAGAAAAAGTGTGGGGTGTACTAAAGCTTTCCTAAACACGCCACATGCAGCAGCACTGTTCGCTTGTTTCCTGATTATTTCAATAAACCAGTCCCACTATATAGCATGTCTACAGACCTTCTGGTGCACCGTGACCATAATTAAAGCTGCCGTGATGCGCCAAAATTAAGCTCCAGGCTTTGAATACTTCTGTCTCCCAGACACGGACCTGCTTCGCGACTCCCTTGAGAAGGCTCTGGTACCGGCGCTTGAGGCTGCAGCACTTCTCAAACAGCTGTCGGGTGGTGAAAGGCCTACTATTGACGGAGCAGTGTGCCTCCACCATGAGCTGCCGTGATGCGCCAAAATTAAGCTCCAGGCTTTGAATACTTCTGTCTCCCAGACACGGACCTGCTTCGCGACTCCCTTGAGAAGGCTCTGGTACCGGCGCTTGAGGCTGCAGCACTTCTCAAACAGCTGTCGGGTGGTGAAAGGCCTACTATTGACGGAGCAGTGTGCCTCCACCATGAGCTTCTGGCATTTGGACCAGAAAGGATGGCAGAGTCCGTCAGGGAGAAGCTTGGAAAGATTAGGCCGCATTACAATGGGTAATTGATCCGGTGAGCCTGCGGCCTGACGTCGAACTTGATCCTGCTGCAGTGCAAGCAGGCGGCGTTTCTCGGATTCGACGTACTGGAGAAGTAAGTGGGAGAACACGATTGTCTCTCTTGCGTTCCATGATCTCCTGCCGCAGCCTGAACGCATGGCTCGGGGTGGTGGCGATGGCAGAACTCTCCTCTGCTTCTGCTTCTTCTTCTTCTTCTTCTTATCGCTCAGACACCCTCTCCCTCTTTGTCGCTCTCTCTCTCACAGACATTAGTACTGCCTTAAACCCACCACCTTCGCTGTACGTTCGCACGGCACCTTTTGCCACGTGGACCATTTTCTCAATCGAACCAATCCCATTCGGCCACATCAGCAGGGTGGTCCTCTCAACGCTCAGCGAGTCAGCATTATTGGGCCTCACCTCACGTAAAGACGTTTGAATAAGGTCCCGACTCTAATCATGGTTTTTGCTTGCTTGAATAATAATACAATTGTTATTTGTGTTAATCAAAAGAGCACTGTTGCACTCTAGCACACTGTTTTGTTCGGGAAAAAAAAAAAATAAATGAAAGGATAATCAACTTTTTTATTATTTGAAAATATCTTTATTTCAAAGTTTTCTTTGGAATTTTTTAAATTGTTTATCTCTTATACTTTAGAAATAAAAACCCTTATTATCATTAAGAAACTTAATCTCCATTACTTATCTAAAATTTCAATAGTCAAATTAAACAAATGTATAGAGGTGGTTTCTATGTCTCTTAATGGGTCCATGGCCTCATAGAAGTATATACATCATAAGCTCAAAGATAAAAGAAAGTATAAAAGAAAAACCCAAAAGAAAAGAAGTTAAATCATAGAGGAAACAAAACATGAAAAGACATCATGAAATACAAGTAAAACTAAAAACAAAAAAAAAGATTCTAAAAAAACAAGCACATTTTATTGAAAGCAACCATGATACTAAAAAGAGAAAACAAAACTAACATGAAAGAGAATATAATGAATTATAACCATACTTGAGGAAACATGATCTAAAAACAAATATGAAAGCTTTCTACTCCGAAAATAAAAGCAATCAAGGAAAAAATAAGTTTATGGTGCGCAGATCGGATGCTGTACGCTCGCGTAGCGAATGCCGGAAGGTCCCCAAGAACAATAGAACTCTACTTTTTGCACAATTTACAAGGTAAAAAGCATGAATGACAAGAGTAAGAGACCAATTGGGTGCAATCTCCCCCCATGCCTTGTGTGAGCGCTCCATAAAGCATGTATTTTATGTATTATTCATCTTCAAGCTCAAATAATAGCCCAAATTACAAAATAGCAAGCTTTTAGCTTTTGAGTTTGCTTTAACACAAAATAGGAATAAAGCTAATGGGCAGTGCCCAAAGAGTCTGGCATGACCAACACAATGTCCAAGTAGAAATAACATAATTGTGCGTCCATGCACATACAAAATAATAATAAATATCCGACGCCTCAATAAATAAGCGTGACAAAATATAGGTGTCATGCGCCCATCAAAATATAATCCATAAATCGAATACTCGCTATCCTCCAATGCTTTCCTCCGCCACTGCTGCTATCTCTACACATCAACTGAAGCATTCACAATCGTTAGTAAAATAATACAATTAAACCGACAAAAGTGAATACCTAGCAGTCTTCAACTACATAAATAAATCAACTGGTTAGAAATAAATCCTAACCTTAATTTATTACGAGTGCGCACTCAACTCATAAACGTTTATTAATTTAATATGCATTTTGCGAAATCACCCGCTATGGAATCACCCATGTACATACTAAATTAATGAAACGCCCGAAAAGGACAGGCGTCCCCATCAACTTCTCGCACAAAGAATCCACTTTGTGTATGAGCCCCGGTCATCAAAGTTTACGGAATCCACCGTAAAACCTCACGGAATCCACCGTGGCACGGAACCCACCGTGAAATATGCCTCCTGGCATCATACCCCCGGGGTGGGATAGCAATTGACCTCAATTGCTATTAGCTCAATGTGGAGCTGACAGAGTGGGGAAAGCATTTAAGTCTCTAGCGTGCATCCATTGGGCTTCTTCTACAGGATGGTTCTTAAATTTAACTAGATATCTAGAATATCTTCGGCCAGTTCTAGTAGTCATAAAATCAGTATCTATGATAGATTCTGATTCAAGTATTTCAGTCTCTTCCTCTAACAAAGGTGGGTTTTCATAAACAGGGTATACATGTAATTGGCCTCTAAATGGTCTTAATAAACTAATGTGAAATGTGTTGTGAATTTTCCAGTGTGGTGGTAATTCTAACTTGAATGCATTGTCATTAATTTTATGAATGATCCTAAATGGTCCATAGAATCTAGGGGCTAATTTGACAACTAGATGTTTATCTATACTTTGTAGTCTACGTTTTTCTATTCTCAACCAAACATAGTCATCAACTTTGAAATTCATTGCTTGTCTTTTCTTATTGGCTTGTTTGGTATATGATTACTGGGCTTTGGCAATCATGTCTTTAACCTCATCAAAAATAGTATTATGCATACTAGCAATATCATCAGCACTCTGAATTCTATTTGACAAAGATGCAACAGGTGTAGATAATCTATAACCATAAATCACTTCAAACAGTGCTTTCTTTGTAGATGTGTGTGGTGTATTGTTATATGCAAACTATAATAAATGTAAATGTGTATCCCATGTCTGTGGTTTAGAAATAGTATATGCACGTAAGATATCTAGAATAGTGCTATTAGTGGCTTCTGTTTGTCCATTAGTTTCAGGATGAAATGCAGATGAGAAATCAATCTTTGTGCCTAGGTTAGCAAACAGAGTAATCCAAAAGTTGTTACAAAATCTAGAATCACGATCTGAAATAATAACTTTTGGCAATCCATGGTTAGTGAAAACAGTTTTCAAAAACAATTGTGCTGCTTGTGATGCTGTTAAAGTTTTCTTACATGGAATGAAATATACTTGTTTACTAAATCTATCTACTACTGTCCAAATCATATCATGGTTAGATTTAGTATTAGGTAAACCAATAATAAAATCCATAGAAATTTGTTCCCATGGTCTAGAT
Source organism: Lygodium microphyllum (assembly GCF_053477565.2). Lineage (NCBI taxonomy): Eukaryota > Viridiplantae > Streptophyta > Polypodiopsida > Schizaeales > Lygodiaceae > Lygodium > Lygodium microphyllum. The sequence goes on from NC_141157.1 coordinate 112,553,828, forward strand.
GGAATAGACAAAGGCATAAGTAATCCATATTGTTTACCATGATGTCTCTTAACTCTTTGACAAATCAAACATTCAGAAACAAAGTTAGATACATCAGTGTCCATATGGGGCCAATAAAAATCTTCAGTTAATGTTCGTAAAGTAGATATGATACCTCTATGACCTTGATATGGAGGACAATGAATTTCATTCAAAACAAAAGATCGGAATGGAACTGTAACACGCAATCTCTTTTCATAAAACATAAATCCATCGTTATATGACAGTGAATCAATAGGAATCAAGTTATTTTGAACTAATTTATTCCAATCAGCATGAAAAGTAATATCCTGATGATAAGTATCTTTCATAGCAATCAAAGAATCAAAAGATATAACAGAAATATTATGAATGGCAGGTCTTCTACTTAATGCATCAGCCACTACATTTTCTTTTCCGAGTTGGTATTGAATGATAGGATGAAAACTCTAGATAAAAGATGCCCATTTGATATGTCAGTCAGATATTTGGGGTTGGCTAAGTAAATGTCTAATACTTTGCTGATCGGTCTTAATCATAAATTCTGAACCCATTAAGTAGTGTTTCCAGTGTCTTAATGCGTGTACAACAGCTAATAATTCTTTGTCATGTGTGGAATATTTCAGTTCAGAGGGTTTCAGCTTACAACTAGAATAGGCTATAGGATGATTATCCTGCATAAGTACAGCTCCTATTCCTGATCCACTAGCATTAGTTATTACTAGAAATAATGGTCTATTAGAATCAGGCAACTGTAGGACAGCGGCATGGGTTAATGCATGTTTCAATAAGTCAAAGGATTTCTATTGATTTTTGGACCAATGATAGACAATTCCTTTCTTCAGAAGTTTAATTAGTGGTAAAGCAAGTAATGAAAAATTACGTACAAACTTCCTATAGAAACTAGCAAGACTAAGAAATGAACGTAACTCATGCACATTTTTAGGTACAGACCAGTTCAGTATTGCATCTATTTTCTTAGGGTCAACTTTAATTCCATCAGATGATACAATATGACCTAAATACTCAATTTTTGTTTTAAAGAATTCACTCTTTTCAGGATTTGCATACAGTTGATTATCTTTTAGTAACTGGAAAACCAATGACAAATGCTCATAATGTTCTTTCTCATTTTGACTAAACACCAAAATATCATCAAAGAAGACAATTACACAATACTGATATTTCAGAAATATACGGTTCATCATTCTACTAAATGTAGCAGGTGCATTAGTCAATCCAAATGGCATCACTAAAAATTCGTAAAAACCAAACTGTGTCCTAAATGCAGTCTTGAATATGTCTGACTTATCTTGTCTCACCTGATAATAACCAGACTTAAGGTCTATTTTATTAAATATAGCAGATCCTTGTAGTTTGTCCATAAGGTCATCAACTCTAGGAATGGGATACCTATTCTTTACAGTGATCTTATTTAAAGCTCGATAATCAATGCACATACGATAGGTATTATTCTTTTTCTTGACTAACAGAACAGGTGCACCGAATGGAGAACTACTAGGTCTAATCAATCCTCTATTTAGTAATTCCTCAACTTGACTTTGAATTTCTTTTTGCTCTATCTGGTTATGCCTATATGGTGCTTTACAAGGTGGTTGTGTACCAGGAATCAAATCTATCTTATGGTCTTCTGGACGTGAAGGAGGTAAACCAGGTGGTAGGTCTTCGGCAAAACAGTCTTTAAAATGTGTAAGAAATTCTTTATGCCTAGGGTGCATATAATTTTCTTTTACTTGCAGTTCATTCACCCAAATGAGATAGGATTTACTACTTTTGCGTAATGCACGTTTAGCTTAAGTATGCGAAAGCAGTGGAAAAGCATTGGATGCATGCATACCATATAATGTAATAGGTTTTCCTTGAAAATTAATATTCATTGAATGTGTGGAATAATCTATATCTGGGTTATGCTGATGACGCCAAGGCATACCTAAAATAATGTCACTCGACTGTAATGGAACAACTAGAAAATTTCTTCTTTCAGTGTATTGACCAATTTGAATCTCTAAGTCATGCACTTCCTGTGTACCATTATACCTAGTGCCTAAGAATGCTGCTTTGATGCAATAATACGTAGGTACAGTCTGTAACGTCAATTCTTTTACTAGCTTTGCTGAAATAAAGTCATGAGTACTACCGTCATCATGCAAAATAATCTTTTCCTTTCCATGCACTAAACATTTCATAGTCAATAAAGAATGTGGAGTTGGCATACCTGGTAAAGTATACGAAGGAGTAGTAGTGTCGTCCTCATCTTCTGTGAAATCAGGCATATCTTCATGTTCTTCATCGTCCATTGCTCCAAGGTAGTTGATATGGGCAGTTGGCTTCTTCGAATGGAAATTTACTGCTAAATGTCCAGGATGGTGGCATTTATAGCATACTATAGGTTTGGCTTTGGTTACATTGTTTGCAATGGCAGGAAGTCTAGGGACATTAGGATTTGGCTGTGGAATAGGCTTAGGGTTTGGATTGACATTAGATGGTAAAGCAGGTGGTTTTGCCCAATTCTTACGGAAAGATGATGAAGTGAAACGACCTTGATTAAATCTTCTAAAATTTGAGTTGAATTGTTTAGATCCATAATTACCATTGGCTTGGAATTACTGTGGACGTCTGTCTCTACCTCGCAGCTTGTCTTCAGTGTCGTGAGCTAGTGAAATGACATCTTCAAGAGTAGCAGGCTTGAACATGTTAACTTCAGCATAGTAATGCCCAAGGAGTCCAAACATATACTTGTGCTTGTGTATCACTTCAGGTACGTCTTCAAGCATGTGTAACTGGAGTAATGCATTCCAAAAACGCTCTGTGTACTGAGGAATAGGCTCATGATCCCATTGCTGAAGAAGATCCCATTGCTTTATGGCTTTCTCATGAAATTGTGGAGGAAGGAAATTCTGCATAAACTTCTTCTTGAAATTCTCCCAAGTAGTGGGACAATCTATACTCTTGCGTACTACAGTCCACCAAAGAGATGCTCTATCCACTAAATGATTAGTGACACACTTGATTTTATCTTTTTCTGCATAGGTTTCCTCATGAAAGTAGTCGTCAAACTGACTAATGAATGCAAGAACAGTTTTTCCCTCTCGAGTGCCATTGAAAGTACGGAATTTGAAATTTCTTTTACTTATCTTTGATTCCTTGCGGATGGTTTGAGCTTTGAGAGTTGCATCGATGGTACGTCGGATAAGATCTTCAGATTGAGGTTCTTCTTTGTCAGTAGACGATCTTTGTAAATTTTCCAGTTGAACTTGCAATGCTTGCCTAGCCCTTCGTTCTTCATCCAATTGCATCATGATTAAGTCCAGCTTTTGCTCCATCGTAGGTTCAGGTAGGTCGCCTTCAGCCATTAAATCATCCATATGTGGTTCCGTCATCCTGTAAAACTCAAAAGACCTTTCTCACTCAAAATCAAGTTAGCAGATGAGCATAGCTCAAGTTCGGGAATACAAGGCTTATGTATTTTTGGGTGTGGCTTTCACAATCTTCGAAAAATCTGCATTTTATCCTTCTTTGTATGTTGAAAATGCTTCAGCAAACTTGTATATGGGTAGAGTACCTTCCAATGAACAACTTTGCAGTTCGGAGTTTCTGCGCCGCAGGAACAGCCCTTCTATGAGTTTTGGATAGAAGTCAGTTTTGACTCTAGTTGACTTGTCTGACTTGCAGAGTACCAGACTAATGTGACTTGCAGAGTTTGTAGACTTGCAGAACTTAGTTGCTTTATCGAGCTTGCAGAACTTGACTTGATAGACTTGCTGAGTTGAGAACTTTGCAGACTTGCAAGATTGAGCAGCTTAAGTGACTTGTTGCTTAAGTGATTAAGCTTGGAGCTTAATGTAACTATCAACGGCGAAAATCGTGGGAGGGGGGGGCATTTTTCAGCCCGGCGAAAAAATCGTGGGCATACTTTGATACCTCGTGATGAGATTTAGAAGCTTAAAGCTTCTCTTAAGCTTTCTAAGCTTTAAATTTTAAAGCTTGGAAGATATGAAAATGGTGACTTATCTCTCTGTTCTTCACGACTTGATGAAGAAGATGTAGGAGTGGTCCTCCGCCTCTGCAGACAGGTCCCTCACAGTTTGATGATGGAAACAGGGGTTCTTGATCGCCAGGAATCTGCCTGTATTGACCGTTCGCGATGAGATTGATCATAGAGCCCGATCGTTCCAGGAGCTCCGCCTTCGCACAAGATGGGTAGCGATTGGAAGCTCTTGATCTCAGCTTCGCTCTGATACTACTGGTGCGCAGATCGGATGCTGTGCGCTCGCGTAGCGAATGCCGGAAGGTCCCCAAGAACAATAGAACTCTACTTTTTGCACAATTTACAAGGTAAAAAGCATGAACGACAAGAGCAAGAGACCAATTGGGTACAATCTCCCCCCATGCCTTGTGTGAGCGCTCCACAAAGCATGTATTTTATGTATTATTCATCTTCAAGCTCAAATAATAGCCCAAATTACAAAATAGCAAGCTTTTAGCTTTTGAGTTTGCTTTAACACAAAATAGGAATAAAGCTAATGGGCAGTGCCCAGAGAGTCTGGCATGCCCAATACAATGTCCAAGTAGAAATAACATAATCGTGCGCCCATGCGCATACAAAATAATAATAAATATCTAACGCCTCAATAAATAGGCGTGACAAAATATAGGCATCATGCCTAAGGTATGCGCCCATCAAAATATAATCCATAAATCGAATACTCGCTATCCTCTAATGCTTTCCTTCGCCACTACTGCTATCTCTACACATCAACTGAAGCATTCACAATCGTTAGTAAAATAATACAATTAAACTGACAAAAGTGAATACCTAGCAGTCTTCAGCTACATAAATAAATCAATTGGTTAGAAATAAATCCTAACCTTAATTTATTACGAGTGCGCACTCTAAACTCATAAACGTTTATTAATTTAATATGCATTTTGCGGAATCACCCATGTACACACTAAATTAATGAAACGCCCGAAAAGGACAGGCGTCCCCATCAACTTCTCGCACAAAGAATCCACTTTGTGTATGAGCCCCGGTCATCAAAGTTTATGGAATCCACCGTAAAACCTCACGGAATCCACCGTGGCACGGAACCCACCGTGAAATATGCCTCCTGGCATCATTTTAACATAGGAAAAGGACTAAATGTAGAGAAAAACAATACAAATTTTACATTTTAAAAATACAATAAACACATAGAAGAAAAAAGGAAATTACACCAATGAAAAAAGGTCAAAATTTTAAGATAACAAAAGCGCAAATAATGCGTGGTGACTTCAATATCATCATAGACCATAAAAAATAAATTTCCCCTTTGAATATGCAAAGTTATTGCAAAATCAATTCCTTGTGCTTTATATAAATGTTGATGTGTTTTTTCAGCCCATAAATCCATACTCTCAATGACCTCCATATTAGTGAATTTAGAAGGCCCTTTAATAAAGATTTTCATTAATGTATCTAAACTCTTAATCTCCAAATAATTACGTAGCTTACTCTTTATCACACTTTGAGCACTAAAACCTCTCTCACAAATAGCAATGCTCAAACATTGGACAAGAGCTACTGGACAAAGAGTAAGAACATTGCGATAAGCATCCCTCCACATACTATTGCAAGCAAGTGCTGAAGCTACCTCTTGTAATGTGAATCTTACCCAATCTCTAGAAGCTTGATGCTTAAAATTTCTAAATTCTTTCTTAAACTCATCAACTTCTATCATTGTAGGGAATTCCTCTATAATCAGCTTTTTGGGAAAAGCATAAAATGAAGTTACTTTATCTATCTCTTGGGTTCCATAGTTTTTTAAGGCCTTCTCATATATAGGATGTTGTATAAGCATAAGTATTTTTAAACAGTTAAGCACGGAATTATCTTCAAATTGAGAATTCAAGTTACTTACCACTGACTTGGCAAAAGCAACTTGAAATTCTAAGGCCCCATTAAAGCCTTATCTATTAATTTTATGTTTTAAATTATGCTCATAAAACTTATTCCCATGCAAAGCACCTCTTAGTGTATATAAATATCATTTTCTAGGCCCATAGTCTGGAAGGATATTGTTAACCCCAGCTTGAGGAAAGAAGCAGGATGAAGAACAACTAAAAGCGCAAAGGCGGCCTAAAAACAAAGGGAAAAGCGTAATTTTTAATGCAAGATGCCCTAAATTATTGTAAAAGAGAGCCAATCTCCCTCCTGTGCAAATTGTAAAATTTAGGAAAGCATAGGTAAAGAGAGAAGGCAAATAGAAGGAAATGAAAAAGAGGACATTGTCACAATGGCCGGTTATATAAAAAAGGGATGGGTGCCCAAGGGATTTAGGGCATGTATAAAAGCCACAAAGTGAATAGAGAAGCTCATTCTTTGGTGTGTTGGAAAAAGTGGACTTGTCTTCTTCTTTTCCTCGCTCCTCTTTGCTTGCTTGTGTGTACTTGAGGGAGGGAGTGTGAGGGAGTAAGGGATCTTGGAGGTGAAGCTTTGCATCATCTCCTCTCTTCTTATTCTCTTCTCTTCTCTTCTCTCATCTCGCGCACGGCTATAGAGGATGGAGCTTAGAGGTGGAGACTTGAGGATGCTTGAGCTTGCATCACGAATCATAGAGCTATCGGTGTGCTTGAGGGAGGAGGCAACTAATTTAGGCATCGAGGTAAGCTCACTACACCTTGATAGGATCAAAGGCGTGTTGGCTAGGTGAGAGATAGCCATAGTTGCTTGCTTGAAACACTTGAAGGAATAAGCGGTCCATGGGTCTTGGCAGTTGAACGGTGAGCTCCCACTACATTTTGGTTCCATTGCCGGGACCACGAATTCAATCTTGAGCACTTGCGCACTTCAAATCGAGCATCGAAGTAGGGTTCATCCCCGAACCGGTGCTCTTTATAGGTAGGAGATTTGGGAGTTTAGTCTTCAAAACAAGTAATTATTTTGTGTTTTTGATGATTAGGCGAGTAGGAGAAATCATTTTAGTTCTTTATTTTTGACTTTTGTTGCATTTAGAGTGGGTAGGATCGAGAAATTGAAGTGGAAAGCCTTAGGGTTGCTACTGTAAAATAGGCCCAAACATGGCACGGATCAGGGAAAAAAAGGGGAAAAAGATTGCTCGAAAGGATTTATGTCACTAAGAGAGTGGTTGGAGAGGTCGAGCCTTAGCGGGGAAGGATTTATAACCCAAGAGGCCAATGAAGAGCTCATTTGCAACTGTTGCATTGAGAGAGAGAGAGAGAGAGAGAGAGAGAGAGAGAGAGAGAGAGAGAGAGAGAGAGAGAGAGCTATTGCCTACATTGGATTGATCGCTTCACCCAAGTGTTTTTCGCACATTGCAAGTATACACAACTCTTCTCCTCTAGCTATAGCTTTGATTTGGAGGTATGTGCTACATGGAGTGTCGTAAATCTTGCAATTCGATCGATTCATCATTGTATTGGGCAAAATTACGCCATGTTCGGCCCATCCGAGTGACAACGATTCTCCCTAGAATCTGCCCTCGGCCCTCATGTGTTTGACCATTTGGCCCACTACCATTCAGATATTCACCACTCGGCCCAACCCACTCAGACAGCCTGCCCAAATCGACCATTCAAACTAACTTGGCATTCGGCCCACTTGACTTGGCGCTTGGACAACCACATTCGGACGGTCCGAGTTTGACATTCGGACTAGTTGCATTTGGTCCTTTTCTCATTCAGCCCTTGTCCATTCTCAGACAGACTGAAAATCGGATATTCGGCCCTTGTCCATTCTTAGACGGACCGAAAATCGGATATTCGGCCCCTACAATTCGAGCCTATTGAGCCAAATTTGGATTTTTTCAAATTTTTGACCTAAAGACCCTAACTGACCCTAGACCACTATTGTGCGAACCCCTGAAGGCCATACAGATACTTAAAGCACCTTTTTGATACAAGAAATAGGTAAATCAACAAAACGCGGACTTAGAAGTAACTCTAGCCGACCAAGTAGTAGTCCAAGCCGCTAAGTAGCACTAGTTTGAGTCATAGATCCTCAAACGGATCTCGATCAAGCTGAATGACGCAGCACAGACCCTAGGACCAGTGAGAATGAACTTACAGCTTATCAAGCCAAATCCCTAAATGAGAGCGCGAGAGCCACGTAGTCATTTTACCTTTGCACTTGTACTGTTTTCCAGCACTTGAAGTACACCTAAGAAAGGTCGAAAGCCTGATTGTGCACAATGCACAGAAGAGAGTTGATAGCCTCCAATTTCTACATCAAAAAGGCTAAAAGGATGCGACATTGATATCGACAAATCTTTTATGCTATCCAAAATTATATGCTATATGCATGTTCTTTGTACTTTATTGTCATATCTTATGGTGTGTTGTAAATGCTTAGCTTGGAATTATAAAAGCCATTGCATATGTTCTTTATTTTAAAACCTTAGGAATCTTGTCTAGAATACATGCAACACATAAGGCTCCTACTTTAGTCTTTACGTATGATACAAAATATTTGATTTAATAAAGGTTCCAAAGGGTGCAATTGGGGTTCTTGGGAAAAAGTGGTTGAGGAGGTTGGAGCACGACAGATTGTGGTGTCTCTTTAACTTCCTTCTTCCCTTTTTTCCAAACTCTTTTTGTCCATCCTTATCCTTGCTCTATCTTTATGCTGCAACTATGGATTCTTGGTGTGTGAGCTTGAAAGAGGAGCCTCCTGATCTTGTTTCTTGATCAGTGAGGGTGTGTCATGGGTCTTTTGTGTGTGTGTATTCATGGAAAGAGAGTTGTTTTTGTAGGTTTCATGGTGAGGAGCAAAGCTCTAAGCATATACTTTGCTGCTCAGTACTCGGGTTTTGTGCTTCTTGGTGTGCTGGGTGAGAGCCAGTCATTCTTGGTTCCGTTGCTAGGACTGGGCTAGCCATGGATTTTGCGAAGTAAAGAGCAGGTGTTGAAGATCTTTGAAGTAGCAGGGAGCTACATGCATATTTATTTCTCACAAGCTCTATTTTACTAGCAACTCTGCAAATTGAGAATCAAGCTTCTTGTGGATGAGGGGAGGAAGAAGAAAGAAGAGCCATCTTGGAGTAGAGGCTAGTAGAGATGAATGTGGAGAAGGAGATTAGATGTCTTAGGCAATTCCCATTTCATGGGCGAGTTACTTTTACTACTGCACTTGAAGCATTAGAAGAAGAAAAAAAAAGATTAATTAAAGAAGAAGAAGAAGGGATGGAAGAAGCTGTTGTAGCAAAGGATCATCATGACTTGCCAAAAGCATTCTCAAGTCTTGCACCGACGACAGAAGAAAGCCCTGTAACATATTACAGAGCTCTATTAATGCTCCATGTAGTAGTGAAGAAGGAAAAAAACAGTGGTCTATTCTCACCCTCGTACCCTGATTTTTTTATAGCTTGACTTCTTTCCTTCACACTCTCCTCCACACGATGCCTTGCTTATGAAGATGGGCAGCGTTGGAAGTGTGTGCAATCTAGCGACTTCTAGCACAATGGGTCCTTCAAGAACTTTTGGGTTCATAACTTATAAGCATATGGATTCAGCACAGAGAGCTCTGAAGGAGCCAAGCAAAAGCATTCATGGAAGGATAACTGTGTACAATCGAATCCTCTCATCTTGACTAGAGTTGCTAAAGAATAAGGTCAAGCATGCTAGACCAATGCTGCCAGAATAGATTTTTGATCTTCCAAGCTAGCCGAGCCAACTTGGAGGAGAGATATGGCACTAGATATCATCACCAAGAATGGGCTTGTATAAGATAAAGATGAAGAAGGAGAGGAAGCCGCGAAGATAGCTATTATCCTACCAGAAGAGACAACTACTCTCCCTCTTTTTCCTTTCACCAGTGTAGCAACGGGAACCTAGATCTGCCACAACATGTTTTTCCTTACCGTGCCATATCTTCCACAACTGCGACCTGCACAACCTCTCAAAGGGGAAGATAATGTTTTAGTTAAAGAGTAACCCTAAGGTCTTTATAATGCTAGTTCATATGCACCTTGGGCCTCAACCTTAATATTGAATTCCACACAAAATCTTGTGTCATTTTAGACCTTAGACAGAGAAAATCACTTCTCTCCTCACTTCCAGAGGATCATGTCTCTCATCTTTCTTAGTGAGAGAATTATCTCTCTCGTATTTTTTAATGAAAGAAAAGACATTAAACCTTGACTTCTAAGGGAGAGGATAACCCCAAATTAATGCAATGCTCATTACACACAAGTAAACGTTCCCAAGCGTCTCCGGATGCACACATAAATACATAAACACAATGCTAATTCACTTCCTCTTCTTAGAACTCAATCCATCTTCATTTATGTGTAACTCCTAGGTTCTTGTATATGCTTTTACAATTGGCAAACACTTCTTTCCCCCTTCATAACTTGTACTGCATGTACCAGATATTCTCGTCATAGTGCTCTGATCACCCCATTAAGTGATGCACTAGGAATACTTGTCTCTAAATGGTCTCATGGCGATGCTAGATCATCATCAACACTTAAAGAAAAGTGAGTCATTAATTTATTGATATAAATTTATTAAATAGAGAATGCGTAATAAGAAATCGATTTAGTGACATCCCTCTGGCTTCTAAACAGTTGACCTCAACTATAGAGGGGATACATAGTCCTTAAGAAGATCTGGAAAGTCTTGTAGTTCTCTCTCAGTCATAAATTGAGCGTCCAATGGGGGATAATTCTTAAACTTAACTAGATACTTCCGTAATACCTTACTTGACCTTGGAGTATTGTCATGATGGTGTAAAATTCTTTCAGGCACAAGGAACTCTTCTATTTCTTCTATGTCAGGTAAATCTTCCTTGATTGGTTCCATTGGAGGTTCTCCAATATAGGGACATAGCAAACTTATATGGAAAGCATTATGAATGTTCCAATGACTTGGTAGATCCAAATAAAAAGTCACATCATTTATCTTATTTGTGATCTTGAAAGGGCCATAATAGCGATTAGAAAGCTTAACCACTTTACCCTTTTGACCTTTCTGCTTCTTAAGCGAGCCTTCTCAAACTTAAGAAGAATAGATTGTCCCAACTTGAGATCTAACTTACGATGATGCTTATTAGCTTCGCGTTTATGCTTCTCTTATGTCCTTTGGATAGCAGCTTTTACAAGAGTGAAAGATGTATCGATGTCTCTAACAAACTCATCTGCTACAAAGATCTTATCCTTCATAAGAAGAATGGGTGGTAAATTAGGCTTACCGTAGATGATCTCAAAGGGTGCCTTACTAGTAATAGAGTGCACCGTATTATTGTATGCAAACTCTACTAAAGGTGAATACTTTTCCCATTCTCTTTGATTATCATAGATATAGTATTTCAAAAGGTCAAGAACAATAGAATTAGCACTTTCACTCTGCCCATCCATTTGAGGATGATAAGAGGATGAAAACTTTAACTGAGTCGTCCCGAGGTTCTCGAAGAGAGCTCGCCAAACGAGGCTCGTCATGCAGTGATATCGATCACTTATAATGGGCTTAGGCATGCCATGATGCTTGAAAATATGAGCAATGAATAGCTTAGCCATATGATCGGCTTTGATTGTCTTTCGCACAGGTATAAAGTGAGCTTGCTTACTAAATCTATCAATGATGGTCTAGATTGCATCGTTGACTGCTTGTGTGCAAGGAAGCTCCATGATAAAGTCCATGGCTATACTTTCCCAAGACTCATTGGGAATAGGTAATGGCTTCAGTAGACCAGGTGGTTTATGCCTATCATACTTTACTTTTTGGCATATCTTGCACTCACGGACATATCTTTCAATTCCAGCTCTAAGAGTGGGCCAAAAGAAATATCTTTCCAATGCTTGAGTAGTGGGTAGAATACCCCTATGTCTAGCATATGGAGATGCATATGCTTCATCCATTACCTTGTGTCACAATGGTAATGCTATACAAATTACTTGATGATGATACAAATAACCATCTCGAATCGAGTAAGGTGTAATCAACTAACCTGAGTTAAGCTGATCCCATGTAGTTGAGAACTTGGAATTAGTTGCATACATTTTGGGTAAATCCATGAACTCGTTATGATAAACACTTGTAATTTCATTCACTCGAGGCCACCGTGATAGAGCATCTGCTACCACATTCTTAGTTCCAGATGTGTAAAGGATTTGAAAATGAAACATAGATAAGAAATTTTCCTAGCACATCTGTTTCTCTGAGAGCTTCTTTTGAGTGAGGAAGTATCTTAGACTTTGGTGATTTTTTTTTATAACAAAAATTTCACCAAATAAATAGTGTTTCCATACTTGAAGAGCATGTACCACCACCATAAGCTCTTTCTCATATACAGGAGCATGTAGCTCATTATCCTTTAGATGTCGGCTCTCAAATGCTACTGCATGATGCTCTCAGTTAAGCACAGCTCCAATGCAAACCCCAAAAGCATCGCAATGAACTTCAAAAGGTTTTTGAAGATCCGGAACTATGAGAATTGGTTCTTGAGTCACAAGAAACTTACTTCTTTCAAAGGCTTGTAGTTGCCTTGATCCCTAGCGAAAAGGTATTCGCTTCTTAGTAAGGTCATGTGGAGGAGATGCAACATACGCAAAACCTCGTATGAACCTCCTGTAGTATGAACATAGGCCCAAGAAATTCTAATTTCATACACAGAAGTAGGTGTAGGCCAATTAACAATGGCATGAATCTTCTCAGGATCCATTCTCACCAGATTGTGAGAAAAAATATGGCCTAAGTAATGAATTTCGAAAAAGAAAAATTCACTCTTCATAGCATTGACCTGTAGTCTATGCTTGCGAAGCTCTTGAAAAACAATAGATAGATGTTTTCTATACTCCTCTTCAGATCATGAAAATATTAGAATGTCATCAAAGAAGACACTTGTGAACTTTGAGTGAGGTCTGAAAATTCTCTCCATCATTTGATTGAATGTGGCGGGTGCATTAGTCAAACCAAATGGCATGACTAAGAGCTTGTATAGTCCAAACGTTGTATGAAAAGTTGTCTTATGAACATCTTTAGGTGCTATCCGTATCTGGTGATAGCCGCTCTTGATATCAATGCAACTAAAGATACTAGCCCCTTGCAACTTATCCAAGATATCCTCTCTCCTTGGGATAGGAAAACGATTCTTGATTGTGATCTTGTTCAAAGATCTGTAGTCTATGCACATACGAAAAGAACCATCTTTCTTTTGAACAAGTAAGACTGGAGAGCAGTATGGAGAATAGCTAGGTTGAACTAACCCTTTTTCCAAGAGTTCGTTTACTTGTTTTAGGATCTTCTCTTGCTGACTTGCACTTACTCGGTAAGGCGATTGGTTAGGTGGTGAACTACCTGGGATAATATCAATTATGTGATCTTTCGGGCGATTAGGAGAGGTAACTCTCCTAGGAGTGAATCACCAAAACAATCTTCATATTTTTTAACAAAACCATGTCTGGCTTGATCAATTAAAGAGAGGGGTTCTTTTAAAGTTTGAGACTTAGAAGCATTAGTTGGTATTGTGTGTTCATTAGAGGCATCAAGTGCCCTTGAATCATTAGCTTCTTTTGACTCTCTCACAAAAATCATGTATGCAGAAATTACTTTCTTCATTTCTTTAGAAATACTAACATGACTAACCATTGGCACATGCCAATCTCCAGCATCACCAATGCATACTATGTTTCGACCCTTAAATTGAAATGCAAGGGTCTTCTTAACAAAATCGGGAAGAGGTCTAATCTTGTAATGCCAAGGCATACCTAAGATAACATCACAGTTACCAATGGGTGCAAGTAGAAAAGATTCTTGGTCACGGTAATCCCCAATTCTAAGATTCCCTAGATAGGAGTAGAATTGGTTGTAAGTCCTTCAAATGCCAAACCGGATCCAATTGGTGTTCCCAATCGATCTAGTGGAATTTGTAGCCTTTCAGCATTATTTGCTCACACAAAATTATCTATGGACCCTAGATCAAAGAGTATCAAGACTCGTTGATTGTTGAGTGTCCCCCAACCCTTTAAGAGTTGTCTCTTTTTCTCATTTGAATGAGTGTTAGCTTGCACATCCGGAATAGAATTTGAGAATGGCGGAGGAGGATCTTTAATCGCATATGCTTCCTTCCTTTTGTGAGGACAATCAGGCTTCATATGCCCTAACTCATCACAAAGAAAGCACCTTCCTTCCTCTTTGTACTTTTGTATCTCAGAGGGTGAGAGATACTCGCACTTCTTCTTGTTACCCTCTAGCTTTGAATATTGGTCATGGGTAGAGGTAGTTCTTCTTTGATTAGTCATGTCTCTTGGTTGATCATAGAGCTACTCTTGTCTAGCTCTATAAGAACTCATCTCCAACTTTCGAGATGTACCAAGTGTATGCAAACTTTTAGCTATGATGGCAGACTCCATCATGCGAGATAAGGTTTCATGTGGATGCACCTTCATGGTTCTGTGTAAATGAGGGAGTAGGCCAGCTTCAAACTTCCTTTTCTTCTCTTCACCGTCACTGATCTCCATGAAAGGAGTAACCTTGAGAAGAATAGATCAAACCTTGCAAAGTACTACAGCATTCAAAGCTGCACTTGAAGGCCTGATCCTAGTAAAGTTGTGAGAAAGATTTCTTTGAAGAACTACTTTGAAGCACTAATGCATGTGATAGAGTAAAAGGAGCAAAGGGAAGCTTCTAGCTTGTCAAAAGGGAGGGCTTCTCCTGCTACTAGGGTCATGATTTAGAACCGTAAGGGTAGTTGCTGCTACAAACTTGAGCAGTCAATGCAACATTTTGATGAAAGAGGAGTGCTTCAACACAAATCCAAGCTATTGCAAATGTTGTGAAGCACACAAGAGTGTAAAAAGTTTGGCTATTTCTAGTTATCCTTGCATGGAAGATAGGAAGATTGTGAGGCCACATACTAGAGCAAGCCCATGAGGCTTCAATGAAGGAAGAGTGGAGTTGCCATACTACAAGGTGCGATCACAACAAAGTGGGTCCTTGATTATTAAATTGATCAACACATAGGGGAGAATATTTGAAGCTCGTGCCTAGGAAACTATGAATCAGTTTTGGAGGGGAAGAATGAAAGATCATGGAGCCTTATGTAGAGCAAGTGACTACATCAAGGTGGCATCAGCTTTGCTCAATATCAACAATAGTTCAAATAGCTAGAGTCTCATGTTCAAATTTTGCACCAAAACATATACGGATTGATTAGATCGTCCCAATTAGACCACTCAAAAGTTGGAAACTTAGGTGCCAACATAATCACCTAAAAACAAGTAATAAGAACTCCAACAACTCAAAAGCTGGAAACTTAGGTGCCAACATAATCAACCAAAAACAAGTAATAAGAACTCCAATTTCTTTTTAATGCTCAGCAATCCATTTATATGTTGTCAATCCTACATATAGACATGTTTAGAGTACTCTTGGGTCAGAAAAACGTGCGATATTTGTCACTAGTCAATATACCACTCAAATAGTGAGCATTATGAGATGTTTTGCTCACAAATTTTTTTGGTTATGGACTTCTTTTTGTTGTAGTTCCTCTTCTTAGTTCTTGAATATAGAAGGAATATGATTCCATATCCTTATTCCTCTTAAAATGAATATAGTGGTTGTATTACAATTTTGTGTATCTACTTTTTGACTTTGAAAGTTAGGGTTTCAATTGAGGGGTCCCATGGAAATTTTTCAAGTGAGAGATTAGATGAACCTAACAACAAAGGGTTCAAGTTACCCTAGTTGAAAACATAATATTTGTTAAGAAAACAAGAGAGTAAAAGGGTGCATCCAAAAAAAACACTATTGGAGACCATTTAGTTTTGAGTACTAAAACAACGAAAAGCAAAAGAGGAGATAAATAGAGATGACCTTAAAGAGAGTTTAAAAGGGAAAAACAAAAAGACTTATGTTTCAATATAAAGGGGAGAGAGAGAGAGAGAGAGAGAGAGAGAGAGAGAGAGAGAGAGAGAGAGAGAGAGAGAGAGAGAGAGAGAGAGAGAGAGAGAGAGAGAGAGAGATCCCTAATGAAAAGAAAGAATTGCCTAAATTTTGGGAGGATAAGGCATTAATCAATTTAGATATTTAAGGATGACCTTGAATAAAGGCCCTATTGGTGTAGACTGAAGAGTCATTTCTATTCTAGGACCTCCTAAGGGTTGAGTAAGCTTACCTAAAAGGGTCTAGGTGTTTTATTTGGAGTTTTAGTGTTGCTATAGGGTTGAGACTTGTAGATGGAAATCAAGACAAAAACTCTTGCTTTATAAGATATAGTGAGATTTAAAGTTGTGTAAAGCCTTAGGGTCGATGGGATATAAAACACTCCTTAGAGATGGTTTCTTTGCTAGGCTAGGGTTATTGATCTAAAGAGGATCTAAATGAGGGAGCAAGTTCTAGGAGACAAAGTCATCATTGATCCTTGTAATCCTTAGCTTCTCTTTTCCTTTTGGAAGCTTGCTAGGTGTTAGTGCCCTGATAAAAAAGTCCACCTCAATGCACAAAACCGTTTTTGTCCAAATAGATGATCAATTTAATTATTATCCTTCATCTTCTTCCAAACATTCGAGATTGTGATTGTGATTGAGAGTGAGATTGGGATCCCCTCATGTACATGATTCTAGCTAGGTGGAAAGAGTTCTTGATCAGAGTGCATATTCTAATTTTGTTATTGGCTCTATTCCTTTGTCTTCATCATACTATAATACAAATTCATATTTCTCTCTTTACTTTGTGATTGTACACATTGCCATGAATGCTAAAATGTACATGATTCTAGCTTGGGGGTGGTTGGGTGGAATGAGCTCCTAGTTGGAGAGCATATTTTGATTGCACTATTAGCTTTGCTCCTAGCTTGGGGGTGGTTGGGTGGAATGAGCTCCTAGTTGGAGTGCATATTCTGATTGTGCTATTGGCTTTGCTCCTTTATCACCGTCATACTATAATACAAATTCCTATTTCTCTCTTTGTGATTGTCTATCAAAAATCATGTTCACTCTTATTAGATTGTGAATAGATGAGACATAAGAGCTTATAAGTGAGAGGTATCATGTTGAAAAGCCATTGTAAAGAGATGGTACATTTTGTTCTTCTTCTTATCTGACATACTAAATTCTTCTCACTTTCTTCTTCTCGATAACAAGGCAAGACTTCTTTTACGCTTTCTTCTTCTTCTTCTTCTTGTGAAGAACACAAAAACCTAATATATTTTTGGTATACCTTATCTATCATTTTTGTTAATCTTCCAAGGAACATAGCCATTCAAGAGATCCTTACACCTTTAGAATGTGTAGATATTTCTTGTTTCATGTGTTAGTCTTTTCATTTGTTATACTTTGAAACATTTCAGTTGACATTATATGGTGCACTGTTTATAACATTTGTAGCACATTTAAATATGTATATATACATATGGCTGTACTATAGCTAGCCATGTTGATAAGCATACTTATAAACAACATTCAACTATTGTATATAGAGTTTGTCTAAGTATTGTATTTTCTAATGTTGTAGAGCTATATGCTACTACAATGCTCTCTGTAGAGCATTCTCCCATAGCATCAACCAATTTCATTGATATTACCTCAATTGCTATCATTTTTCCTTTTATTCCTTATTTTAGACTCTTAGAGAACTCACCATTGACATTTACACACGTGTAAAAATTTAGCTCAATGTAGTTAACCCCAATCTTTAACACACTTTAAAACATAATCATGAATGATATTCTATGGTTAGTCTAATGGTTGTATCTCATAGTTAGTGTAGATATTTTATATGTGCTCTTTCTCTATGTTGAGCTTGTTATATAAATGTATGCTCAAGGGTACTACATAGGAAATCATGAGTTATGGTTACCTAAACCACATGTGGGACCACTTTCATCATACCCAAGCACCCCAAAAATGAAGAAGAACCAAATTGAAATGAAGAACCAAATCACAAAGTTAGCAAATGAGGCTACTTACACCATGCTTTTGGTATGAGAGAGCCTATAAGGACAAGGCCATTGCACAATGGATATGGTTTTGTTAATCATGATGACAAGCATACAAAGTTTGTGTAGAAACAAGTGATAGTATTACCAATTGTTCCATCTTTGAAACAATTTGATACAATAAATATATCAAAGGAAGAGTGTAGCAGCCTAAAACAAGTTGGTTTCAAGTTTTCATGCTCTGCAACACCATCAAGGAATGAGAAGTGCAAACCTCCTACCTTTACAAAAGGTGGTTCAAGCAAGAGGAGATGCAAGTGGAGGCATGGAGTTTCTAAAGATGAAAAAAAAGAATAGAGGAAACTACATGCATGGTTGTGGCCTTCTTGGAGGAGATAGTGGAATTGAGAGGAGGTAGCATTCAATATTTCAAGTCTTGACAGAGAGCTATTATGATGTACACATCAAAGAAGAGCCTAGGTGCAGTTATCTTGATTTTCAAAAAAGTGAATCTACACAAAAGGCATTTCTACATACTTGGCCTTCAACCGAGGGAGCATATGGCCATGTATGAGCTAGCACTAACTCCCACTAACCTTGCCTTTGTGTTAGGCAAACATGTAAGATATGTCGCGTCATGTAGGAAGCCTAAAGCTGAGCACGCCTAGTTTATTATTTTGGCCCACTCATCATCATGCTCACATCAATAGGGTGTAACATGTCATTTTTTATTGCAAGAAGATTAGGGTGTAGAAATCTTGGAAACTTTCTAGATATTGAACTCTTTTTGGGTGATGCACAAGTTTGGAATAGTTTCTTTTGTAGTGATAATTTAATGTCATTGCTTCCTCTGTTTTGGATAGTATATGTTTCATTGGGAGCTCCCACATGGTAATGCATGAATGATATTTCATATATCTTCATGTTGAAAAAAAAGCAATAGTGTGTGGTATTGTGAGACTATTGTATATGAATTATCATTATACCTTTATGTAGTGAACAATAATGACGATGTCATTTGTAGAAAAAACCCGAAGCTGTTTCAAATAGCTCAAAAAATTAGTTTTAATTACAAAAGCATGAAATTGAAAGCTTACAGAAATAACATACTTCTCCTTACCAAAGCTCAATATTTAACCAAATAAGTGACATGTCAATTTATGGAATGATTTTTCAAGTTGCATGGTATATCTATGAAGATTGTTTCTGATAAAGGCTCAATGTTTATGGGCAGGCTTTTGGAAGAGTTTATTCAACTCTATAGGCATTGTTTTAACTCCTAGCACTGCCTACCATCTTCAAAGGGATGGCTAAACAAAGTGAGTAAACCAATGGCTAGAGGTATACTTGAGACACTTTTGCCATGATACGCAATCTTCTGCTGTCGTGCCGCTACGCGCACATCGTGTAAAAAAATCTAGAGTGTGGCTTTCTTATTGATTTAGAGAGCCAATGTCATTTTAGACTTTAGTGTTAGTATCCATGGTTCAAAAATATTAGATTTTTGGACAAGTTTAGCCAATTTATAATATTTTAGATATTATCTCTTGTAAAAATCCATAAAATTATAGACAACTTCTAGATTAGGATAACATGTAAAAGAAAACATGTAGCTTTCAGTTATTTTGAGAGGATTTTATGTAAAAAGAGAGATTGGCGAAATCACGCAACGCGCGATTGCTGTTTTCAGGTAGTGAACAGCACTCTAAAGTGGGAGATGAAGAGGGAGTGATCTGGCAGAATTTTGGGTAGGTATCTTGGTATTTAACCCTCCTTTCAGAGCCAATGAAAGCATCAGATCGACGATTTGAGCAGCATAGAGGAATGTATTATTTTATACACGTTTTTGTCTATTAGAGTTTTATCTTCTCATAATGCTGGAATAAATTGACAGGCTTCATCTCTGTTAGTATTCTTCTACATTTTCTAATTCTTTTTGGGAGTATTCTTCTACGTCTTCAATTTCTTTGAACCCCTTCTCTTCCGTCTCCTCCTCTTCCTGAATTTACCTTCACCTCGATGTCTCTTACCCCTGTGGTGGACTCTCGACACCAAACGCACCGACGTCACTGTGTTAGGGGAAGTTTATGCTATCATCAAATGTGAATTTCTGAAGATATTTGGGCTGATTTGGGGCTGATATCTTCAGCCATATTCAGAGAATTAGCTATATCAATATTCTTTTAATTCATTTCTTACTCTACAGAAGACATCTTGTCAAACCTATGGCAGGGCAATGTTTGTAGATCATTCATAGATGCTTTGAGTTGAATTAAGAGGATATTTTTCTCTTATTTCTTGGATGTGGTAACTTATCCTTATCGGGAACTCAATTTGAAGCTCTCTTGAAGCAAGCCTCTTTGCCCTACAAGCCTTGTAATTGACTCATAAGTTTTTGTCCCTAACACTCTACATTGAATCTAATCATGCAAAGTTGATTCATGCTATGGCATCATGTATGAATGATAGGATGCATAGTTGTTTATGATACATGACACTTGATTTTATAATTTTTTATTGCTCTTACAGTCAAGTAAACAAGCTTGATTTTAGTTAGAACTTATGAGATAATACTCTTGTGATCTTTGCTAAGAGCATGCAGTTGGAAGCTCTATTAACATCTTCAAGAACTTGTCTTGAAACCTTCAACCCTTTCTCTTATCTCTACCATCTCCAGAGTCTAAGCTCTTGAACCCCCATACATTCTTCTCTCTCAAACCCCTGTGATTGACCGTGAAGTACCTCTTGAACCTTTATACATTCAGCATAATCTACTTATCTCTTGAAGACACATCTTCATCTATCTTGTCCAGTTTTCTTGTCAAACCCCTATGGTGACATTCAACCCTACACGCTGCGACATTGGTGAACCCGACATGAAGGTCGGTGTAAGAGAACTCCAAGATGGGGGATTCTTCAGGAAATACTCTACAATAGTTAGTGCACATACTACAGCAAAATCAGCAACAACAAATCCAAATGTTACAACAACAACAACAAAGGCAAGATGAAGAGAAGATTGATTCCACAGCTATCAAGGCCCTAGAGGAAGTTGGGCGGGAATTAAAACAATTTAATGGTCAAAATGTCTCTGCTTTCATTCACTTGTATGTTGAGAAAATGTTCTTCTTTGGTGTACCGCAACATGCATGGAGGCGCTATTTTTCCAGACTAGCCAAGCATGGACTTCAAGAAAGAATCCATGGTCTTTTCCAACAAGATGCGGATTGGGTTGCATTCAAAAAAACCCTACGTGCTGTGACACTGGGACCAATGGTTTCATATTGCTTACTTTGGCTACAATAACACCTATCATATGAGCATTGGGATGTCGTCTTTTGAGGTTCTTTATGGTTACAAGGTCCAAATACCCTCTGGTTTTGCTTCATGATGATGTTGATCCTCAAGCTATGAAAGAGGTAGAGACGATGGAAGCACTAAGGCAGCAATGCAAGAAGAACATTCAAAAGCTCAAAAGTTGCTATGAAATCATATGTTGATGATAGAAAAATGCATGCAAATTTGAAGTTGGAGATTGGGTATTCTTAAAGGTATGGAAGTTTTAGTATATGTCTCTTAAAAGTGGACATACAAAATTTGGCTCATCAATTTTATGGTCCATATCAAATTACTCAAAGAGTTGACACCCTTGCTTATCGACTTCAACCACTTCCTTTTGCATGCATAAATGTATTTTATTTTTCATGTGTCACAACTTTAAAAATATGTGGGACCTAATATTCAAGTGCTTGAAAAACCACCACCCATTGATAAGCATAGTCTATGAGCGTGAAAAGATTATTGGAGGAGATTGAATATGCCCCATTATTCAAAAGAACCTAGCGTACCAGTGTCAACCCTCAAGTTTTGCAGAGTTACAGGCAAATGGGATTGAAACATGTGGATTTGTGGGTTGATGGGGGAATCTACCCAATTGACCCCTTAAACAAGAGACCTCCAACTTTCTTAGGAATCACAAATTTGCTGAAGTATGTGTGCGAGGGTGAAAATGGGTTACTTGGTTATACTAGGTGGCTCAATGATTAAGCATTCAAAGTATTTACAACTTGCCAAGCAACCATAAAAAATTTCCATGATGTAATCGTTGCATATCAACTTCATATACAACATCTCATAGGACAAGTGGTACAGCTGAATGACACTATAATTCAACAAAACAATCAAATTATTTCAATACAGGACAATATCCATGACATTGGTATCTCATATGAGGAGGCAAAGGCACAATTGGACGACTTGAGAAAGATCAACAGCAAGCTAACACAGGAGCGCAAACAAAAGAAGAAGCGGATCAATGAGTTAATTGTGAATAGTATCAATTGGAAGCGACGTATCAAAGCATGTAAGGTAGCTCAAAAAGAGAACCTAGGTGAGCATGGCATTGGATCGTGTATTAGTAGATTGCTGAAGGAAAGTACATTAGAAAACACTTTGAGTAATCCTAATTTTAAGGCTGTGAAGGAAAAGGTGATTGAGTGCACATTCAAAGATGTGTCAAATGAGTTCTCAGCTGTGGATGCACAATCTATTTGTGACAGGGCCGGCATTAGCACAATGACTTACTCAAAGATATTCAAATGTGTGAAGGTTGGGATTGGTCATGTGCTGAAGAAAAATAGAATCGTATCTCTTCCTCAACCTTCAAAGTTAATAGAGGCTCAATGGCAACTTAATACAAAGGTTTTGGAGTTGATAGGAGATCCCATGCGTGTTCAATGTGTGGAAACACTAAAGGTTAGGACCAAAAATGCATATGAGGTGAAGTTCATCGAACTCAACAATTACTATTTAGATTTGAACAAGGTGTAGTCGGCAATGGTAATGTACTACACTATGTCTGTTGAGGAATGAGTAAGGAATGCTTCTACTATCTCTTCTTCAACAAATTGCTATTCTACCAGCCAATTCTCATTCTCCAAGTTATGAATCCTTATTAATTTCCCATTGTGTATTAGCTCTTCAGTACATTTGGAGCTTTTGGTTGTGTACTAAATCAAGGTCAAAATATTATCATAACAATTTGTAACTAAGATAAAGCCCATGTTTGCATTTCTTTGTTTCCAAACATGTAAAACATTAGCATTTGGATGAATTATTACATTGAATTTGATGGGACGAAGATATGTGGTTTTAAGTCAATTCATAACACTATCTCCAAGAGCTCATAAGAATTAAAAATACTTGTAATTTTAAACTTCCATAGAATGTAGTTTATACCATCTAACTTACCTTCATTAAAGTTCAGTAGATGAATCCTTAGTTTTTGAATTCGGTATGTAATCGCAACATTTCTTAATTTTTCGAAACCAAACAAGTAAACTTTGGCATAAAAGCTTTCATTGGATTTGTAGTATTAAATGAGATGTATAGGCAACGTATAGTTCTTATCTACCTCCAATGATTGAAATAAAACCATGTGAAGCTTGTATGATGGATAAGCAATAGAGAGAGGCATTCCCACAAGAAAACAAGAATGGAGCGAAGACTTCTCTAGAGTTTGTGCATATTGACTTGTGCAATAACATGCCTACACAAGCCTTAGGAAATCTTATTTCATGTTGATTGTCTCGATGACTACACCAAGAAGATGTGGATGTATTTCCTTCATGATAAGGCTCAACCTTTTGATAAGTATAAAGAATGGCTAAAACTTGTGAAGAGCAAGAAGATTTGGATGTATTTCCTTCATGATAAGGCTTAACCTTTTGGTAAGTATAAAGAATAGAATTAAAAAAGTATGAAGAAATTTAGAATAGATAGTGGAGGTGAACTCAACTCCAAGCAGTTTAAAAACTTTTACAAGAGCAAAGGGGTAAAGTATCAATTTAACGAAAGTGTTGTCTAACGACAAAATCACACCATGTGAAAATAGATAAATATATGGGCAAGGGAGAAAACACCTCGAGATCTACATTGGTAAAAAAAAATACTATAAACACAGATGTTAATAAACAACAATAAAAAACAATAGTAACAAAGCAATTATATATATAATGATAAACAAAAAACGATTATCTCACACTTCAGAACTTTGTCTGTGAGATGTTATGCACATGTTCCAAAGGATAAGTAAAACAAATAAAACCAAAAAGCACCAAATGAATCTTTTTGGACAATAGTAATGAGCAAAAGGCCTACAAATTATATGATCAAGAGGCAAAGAATATTGTAGCAAGCTGTGATGTGATGTTCAAGGAACAGCCATATATATCTATAAACCTCTCTAAACAGTTATTCTTGTCATTGAGGAGAAAGCATCATCTTTGAATGATAAAGAAAAAGTTTGCCAACATGCAATCATGCTATCAAAAAAGGCGTTGCCACGATGAATGAAGCAGCCATATTATTGAAATAAACATATGTCTATAATTGTTAAAGCAAAGGAAGATAAACCAAGGAGGTCTTAGAGAATAGAGGAGCAAGAAAACACTTTCTCTCATAGTCACTACACCCTTGATGGCTGAGATTATGATAGAAGTAAAGCAATCGGTTGACTTAGAAGATGCACTTGCAAATCCAACATGGAGAGCATCTATGCAAGTGGAGAATGATAGCATAATGAAAAATGAACCTTGGGAACTAGTGAATCAACTCGATAAGAAACAAGTGAGAACTAGTGGATCAACTAGATAAGGAATATTATTGGCACCAAATGGGTCTGGAAGGTAAAGTGCAAGGTTTATGGAAGCTTAGAAAAGTAAAAGCCTGACTGATTGCACAAGATTTTTCATAGGTTAAAAGGGTTTAATTTTCAAAAACAATTCGCTCTAACCACCAAAAGAACCAATATTTGCACAATAGTTGCAATGGCCACTCACAAAGTATGGCCAATTTTCCAAATGGATGTTAAATCGATGACATTGAATGGCGACCTCATGGAGAAGGTGTAGGTGGCTCAACCACTAGGATTTGAGGCCAATGTGCTAAATGGATGTTAAATCAATGTCCTTAATCCTTAAATAGTAATCTCAAGAAGCAAGTATAAGTAGCTTAACCACTAGGATTTGAGACCTTGAATTCTAAGAATAAAGTTTCTAAGGTGAAAAAGTTTAAAACAAGCCCCTAAAGTATGGTACCAATCATAACTAACTTATTTTTAAGCTTAAACTTCAAAAGATTTGCCTTGAATGCTTATTGTATGTCTACAAGGATGTTGAAAAGTCTATAGTAATTGTTCTTTATGTGAACGACATTATTACAAGAAACTATGAAGAGTTGATCCATTAGACTGGGCTTTGAGTTTTGAGCTTCAAATGACAAGCTTGAGCTTACTTAACTATTGTTTGAGGATTGAAATCTCACAAGAGCAAAGAAAAATCACCATCTCCCACAAAAAGTATGCATGGGAAATCTTAAAAGCGTCGGGCATAACTAATTGCAAGGAAAAAGCTACACCTATAAAAATCAATGTGAAGTTACCTATTGAGGATACAACAATACTTGTCAACATTGGGAGATACAAGAGGCTAGTCAACTATCTCATCTATCTGTGCAACATCATGCTAAATATTAATTTTCTTGTTCTCTTAACTATGATATTACATACAATTTTGAAATTTTTCTAACTGGAGACTGTGACACAAATTGAGTAAGAAAAAGTTATTCCAATAAGTCAATTTTTTGTTATCGTTTCTTGTTGGGTTCAGAAATCTTCTCTTGGATCAATAGGAGCAACTAATAGTGACATTGTCTTCAACCACAACAAAGTACAATGTCAATTGTTTTGTTTTATGTGAAGCATTATGGTTAACAAAAATCATATGGCATATAGTAGTGTAAAATAAAGATCCAACCACCCAAGCTAAGATTTGATAACCAAAGTTTTATCACCCTTGCCAAAAATCTAAGATATACTCAATACCCCACCCTCATAAGATACCCACCAATGATCCATGTGCTTAATATTATAAGAACCCCCATTATGAGAAACCATGTCTGAGTCAAGATATTAATTGAATCTTAAATTGCATATCAAATCAAGTCTATATGATAAAACAACAAAATATGACTTTTGTAGATCCAACCTTTGGGTTAGATAGAGTAGATAAGTATATAACAACTCCAAGCACGCATGAAGTTATTATGTGTATGAGCTATCAAGGACTCCTATGGCTGGAGGTTCATTGGCTCCCAAATGGGGTTTCAAGGGCTACACACCTACCCCAACAATTAAAGATATACTCGTCAATTGACAAGCAAATGTTCATAATATAACAAGCAAAATACACCAACTTGATCACTTTGATAGACTATTTAAAAAAAAGATTTCCTTAAAACCACCATCTCTCATGCAATTAAAGTTCTTCCAACTATCCTTGAGCTCCTTACACGTCCTTTGTTTAAGTCACAAACTAAGATTTGTAATGGGAGCACAAATTTTGATGGAGCCTTCTTTGTATCAACTGGGTTGAAATAAAAGCATTTATATTCTACTTTAAATTGTTGTGTTATCTTACTTCGATTAAATCATTTGCACAACGTTATTTTCACACGAATGCTACTCAATTTTCTCCCCTTCATTTTTTGATACATCATCTTTGCATCATTAAATTAACTATGTAAACAATGGTCATCTACTTGACTTTTCAATCATAATGATACTCGATCACACTATGCATGGATTGACTTCGATATTACAACATTTGTGTGTTTTGTTTTGTGTTTTCTTTTGTAACGCGAGATGGAAAAAAAGATGATATGAACCTTCATGAGACTTCAAGTCATAATTTATCACAAGGCATAAAAAAGACAACCAAAAGGCACACAAGATATATCAATAAAAAACCTTTTATATTCATTATATAAAAAGATTGGACATTGAGACACATCACAAGACTACACCCTCATGATGCCACACATGTGAAGGTTCACCACCATTGAGCATAGAGAATCACATGTGAAAACATATCCCAAGCAAAGCTTGAGTGACTATTACTCCCTATACAAGTGTTTCTAACTACAAAGCCCATATCCTTTACAAAGGGAGAGGAGATATATTGTTC
Organism: Lygodium microphyllum; assembly: GCF_053477565.2. Taxonomy (NCBI): domain Eukaryota; kingdom Viridiplantae; phylum Streptophyta; class Polypodiopsida; order Schizaeales; family Lygodiaceae; genus Lygodium; species Lygodium microphyllum. Next base: position 112,580,762 of record NC_141157.1, read on the forward strand.
AATTAAGCATTATAGCCCATCAGCAAAATTAAAATGAAAAATAATACATCTAAATGTAAGAGCACTACATCATAAGCCCTTTCACATAAGAATATTAGTGATTATGCTCCATGTAAAAGCATTCAATGTCAAAGCCTTGCAAGTTATAGCAATCATTACCGTAATATTTCATTTTTTATGTAGTTACTAAATGTTTGAAACCCCACAAAAACAAACTCCAAAAATCATGAAAATCTCAAAGGTAAAAGCATTCAATGTCAAAGCCTTGCAAGTTATAGCAATCATTACCGTAATATTTCATTTTTTATGTAGTTACTAAATGTTTGACACCCCACAAAAACAAACTCCAAAAATCATGAAAATCTCAAAGGTATCTTACAACATATCCAATACTACAATATAAAGTAAGTTAGGGCCATTAACTTCAGCTCATTTAGGGTCATGATAAATGTCCCATCTTTCAACAGGCCTAAAAATAGATCCAAGTTTGTTTGACGAGAATCAAGTTCTTTTCAACTCAGCTTGGTGGGTATTGGCAAGGCTTGGCTAACCCTACTTCTAAGTTTGATCATGTTGAGCTGTTGTGCTTTCAACTAACCTTTCATTGTATCTTTTCATGTTTCACATTTCAATTAACAATATGCTAACTGGCTACTTGAAGGCTGAGTTTGATATTTTAGTGCACTTCTGAAAAGATGAGGAACACCTCAAATTCATGCCCTGTCAAAGTTCCTCGATAACATGTGTACACACATCATACAGCTCAGTTGCAGCTTGATCAGAACCACAGCTCCATTTCAATATATGGGTGAAAACTTGCCTCTTCGAATTATACTTATGAAATATAACCGCACTCGCAACACAACCACAAGGCTCAGTTCACAACAGAATGCCAAGCAAGACCCTGTTTCCTTAGTTGAAAACTAGGTTTACAGACCCTTCTCATTCATTGGGCATAGGACCTAACACATCATACATGAATCAGCCCATTCTTCTACAATAGTTGCAGTCCAGTACACAAAATGAGCTTTACATCAAAAGTCTGTACTTGGAGAGGTTTAGTTGCAATAGCCAATTCAATCAAGTTCAACAAAAACAACCTTCATTCTGGAGGCCAATGCATGGATCTTGAAACTCCCACAATCCATTCTTGTTTCATGCAGTGATCAACAGTAAGTATATTCGTAGAGGATACATAATTCAAGAATTTAAACACAGATGTACTGGACAACATCACTCCCACTGTAAGGTTAGTCAATGCAGGTAAACACTAGCAATGAACGAAGATTTCACTGCTGTAATAACAAAGTGCAGTGTGAAAGCTCAAGCATCAAACACTTGTTGACATTTTAATGTAATTGTTATGCCATAATACATAGCAAACACATAAATAAGGTCGCAAATATCAACCTTTAGTGGCTTATCAGTAGATAAAGGCTTTCACAACAATGACATGAAGAACCAACTATCGAATCCGTGCTAATTTTTTAGCACTGTACTTCCTCGAAGTTAGGAAAGATGAAAAGAGAGTAGCATATCAATTAAAAACATGCACAATAAATGATACTGAATGAGCTCGCAATACTGTTTCAAAGTGAAACTAAGAGTGCATATATCTGCAAATCAAACCACCCACAATCTGCATGAAGGTGGAGCAGATCAAAGGATAACGTACCCTTTACAGGGAAAACAGCTTCACTGAGGGAGTCGTGCAAGGTAAGGGAAGCAAGCATGCCAAAGCAAAGCATTAAAATGAAACAGAAACTATCATCTGTTGTGCAACAATACTGCTCACAGAAACACTCAGAACATCTCTACTCGATGTCCCATCATGCCAAATAATATTATGCTACCTACCTATAAGCCGACTAAGTCTGCACACAGATAGAAATTGTACGGCAACAAAAACATTAAGCTAAATGGTACTAAGCACCGATTCGCTATGAACACAGCCAAAAATACTAAAGGAACAAAATCAGTCAATTGGAAAATTTAGATACGAAACAATTGACCTGTAACGAGATTAGGCCGTACACGTTTGAGCATTAAGCTTACAGAAGCTCTGCTCCAAACATCCAGAAATATATAAACTCCAACGTAGAGCCTAAATCTAGACATGATATCCACGAGTAGGAAGCTAGGCAGTTAGAACAACGGCACCACCGGCCTCCTTGATCTTCTTCTCAGCAAGCTTAGAGAAAAACTTGGCCTTAACAACAAGGGGCTGGGAAGGCAGCTCGCCCTTACCGAGGACCTTGAAGAAGCCATGCTGCGTGACGTCTAGGAGGGGGGCCTTCTCGCCCGCCGCAGACTTGACAGTATCGGGGATCAAGGACCAAAGGCGGTCGACGTTGACGATGGGGCAGTGGAACTTGTTCATAGTCTTGTGGAAGTAGCGCATGCCGACCTTGCCGAAGTAGCCCGGATGATACTTGTCGAACAGGATACGGTGGTGGTGCAAGCCTCCGGCGTTACCTCGCCCGCCGGGGTGCTTCCTGTGCTTGCCGATACGGCCATGGCCGGCGCTCACGTGGCCTCTCTTCTTCCTATTCTTCTTCAAGCGCGTCGTCATCGCTCCCTCCCTTTTCCCCCCTTCCCTCTCTGCTCGCCTCCGCAGACCAGGGTTTCGTGGAGAAGGAAAAAGAACCTCAATTCTCAGGGCTACCACTAAATATGTAAAACCCTAATTGTTGTTATCTTAAAACTCGCAAGAGTAGTGCCACGCGCTCTACTCGCCAGACGACTTTTGAAGTCTCACAAGTTCATCAGCCCCTTCTCCTCAAGGTGCGTCTCTCTCTCCCTCTCTCTCTCTCTCGACATGGAGTCCCTTTCACATGAATTCAGACAACTTGATTTGCTTCAAGAGATATTTCTTTCCTTGGAGCTTAATATTTACAATTACAATAGGTGCCTAGCAATTTAAGATCATATAATCAATCTGTTTGTAGTAGGATATCTTCGACCATTTTGCTCTTGAGCTTACAAGTCAAAACACAAAGTAGATAAACATATAAATTATTGCTAACTTATTCATATTGTTTCACTCTGATACCATGTGTAACCTGCATGTCAAACAAACCCTCAACAGCACCATTTGGACAAGAGATAGTCCTAAGCAACGTCGTCTAGAACTCCCTCGAACTATTAGAAACATAGTTGCCTAGGCTTACTTAAGTTTACCTTGCAAGAAAAGCTCCGCTCTATACCCACAAGGACCTACCTAAATTTAAGGCTTCTAAACAGTACCACTATCACCTAACAAGTTATATAATGTCAATCGACAAGTAGAAACTTGCACAAATCAACTTGAATTGAAGTAGACCAATGTCATACTTAATTCAAAGAGGGAGCTAATGTGTCAACCCTCTACTCACGAGGCAAAGTCTCACACCAATCTCCTAAAACAACATGAGGTCAAGCTCTCTAATACTTTCTAAGATAGTCATCATCTATAAAGAAGAGGACTGAGGAGAGAGAAGGAAAGAGAGAATACTACAAGGAAGAGAAAGAAATACTAGAGAAAGAGGGAGCAAGACAGGAGGAGAGAGAAAGAAGTGGAAGAAGCCAGGGAAACTGTGAGGAAGGTGAAGAGACTAGTTGATTTCAAATTTTTGGATAGCACAAACTAAGTCCCCTTACACCTTGCCCAACCTATGTGGCTAGGTATTTCCTTGTATTTCTTACTCTTTACATTCCATCCCCACTTGAATGTTTTTATACTCAAAAATAAAAGGTAGGATTTATTGCAAGGTTTTCCTAAGTAGTGGAAAGGAGAAAGGATACTACTTTGTTTAGACAAGATTAAAGACTTCTAAGTTTTCAAGAATGTACATGCAAGTTGAAAAATGATAAGCTGCCGATCAAGTGCCACATATATACATCAAGGAAAAGCCATAAAAACAATATATTAATCAACAACTCTTCAGTTAAGAGTCCTTCTAATTGACAATGACTATGTTATCCAGTACGACCTTGATGTACTAAATCTATATATCTTTTGATAGACTAATCCAACTGGGGCATTTGATAGCTTCAAACAATGCTCTCATCGAGAAGTTTTAGGCATATGACTTGTGCATCTTTGTTATTAGGTTAGCATCAAATCTAGTTCAAAATGGAGGGCTGTCCTATGAAAATTTGCAATGAAAGAGAGCTCATTAATTGATGCCATATTTCTTCAATTGAGTCCCTTGAAGATATTGGAGTGATTCTAGGGTAAGCATAAGTCTAAACAAAGCTTTTGTTTTTCAAAAGTGATCCTCCAACCTTTAAGATCAAAAGGAGAACTTAGATCACTACCATCCATTGGGTCAATACTCCAAAAGCCATAAACAAAAGAGTTGGAATCATGATGTCTCATATAGTGAATCTTCAATGACTAACATGGTGTCATTGACTGGCTCTTCCATGAACTCATCAAGGAACACCATGCTATGTAGAGTTGGAGCATATGAGGTTGAATTTGCCATTATATTTATTGCATCAATCTTTAGGTATTACATGTCCATGACCCCCACATTCTTGGCTATTACGGAGCATTCAAACTCAAGATCCTTGGACTGAAGGGTCATCTTCTCATGAAGTTGTTGTGAGATGCTCTCACCATGTCCTAGAGTAGTCAAGGTAGACTAGGGTTTAGCTAGCTCATTTGCCACTTTATCCTCCTCTCCATCAAGAAACTCTAGTACTAATTCTAGTTTAGCATCCTTCCCTTTGCCTTTGTATTTGCGACCATCAAATATAGGTTTAGTACACTTATACCACAACCCTTGAGCGTGCACTTTTCTTATGTTATCATTAGTGATGTATCTTCCATGAGGAGCATCGTGCTACTCACAAGGATGTTCATGTTACTCATAGTAATGACCAAGTTGCTTATCAAATGGATTACTCTATTGCTGCAATCGCTCGTGCATGTAATATTGCTCATAGTGGTGATCAAGCTACTGATCATATTGATCACTCCATTGTTGAGAATGATGTCGCTCCCCATGTATATACTCATATATATTTGCACGATGTTTCCCACATACATAATGTCGCTCAGATAGTTGAACATGCCGCCCATTAATGCCATGCTAGCCAAGATTTTGCTTAACCAAATAATTGCCATTTGGACCACCATAATTTGAAGGGCTTCTAGGATAAGTGGGCAGGCTCTTACTAATGACAAGCTACTATCTCACATGGAAGCTGGCTACATTTACTACAAGAGAGCTAAAAAGAGGCTCTTCCTCTTTGTGTGAGCCTCGCCAACTTCATAGGTGTATACTCTACAGGCCATGGACATTCTCCAATGGGGGAGGCCATCTAGCCTCAAGCTTGGACTTGTTCACCTTCTCTTGCACCTAAGTGGTGACTAACTCAGTGAAAAGAGTTGTAAGGTACTCAAGTACTTGTTGGGTTTGAGAGTTGGAGAGGGCCATTTGTTCAATCATTTTATCCATGTTAGAGAGCATGTCATTATGTCTTTGGGAACGTTGAATCTCATGCTAACACATGGTACGATTTAGTATGTTGTAGGGGTCCATTTTAGGTATCTCTTCCTAAATCTCTCCAAGGTATTCTTAGGTGGAGCTAGGCTCATTCATAGATGTCCAAGAGTTTCTTATTTCCCTCTAAATTTCTCTTGGGCCTTCCGTTTTCCTTTATGCCTTGTCATTTTTAATGCAAGCCACGAGACCTTCCTGCACTAAAATTACTATAACTTTCAGCTTATAACTTCAATTAAGGAGCTTTTTTATTCAAATCAAAAAGAATAATTTCATCTTCACAATGAGCTATAGATCTCTTGCATAGAATAAATATAGAAAAAATTGCAATCAATTTTCTATGCCTATCCAAAGTTTCATGCACCATGTCTTTCACTATTTGACCTCTTTATGGGTTGAAATCCTTATGGGACCCATTGGGTGACATACATATCACTACAAGCATTCTATGAGCCCCACACATTATCTACAATTACCTACAATCCATCATGCAACTCTTGTAAGAGTTTGGCATAGTACACATTCAAACCCTTCTCAATACATTGTAGCATACATCTTGTTTCCACTTTTAAGCTTCTTCAAATGTATAAAGGGGAATGTACCTACACCTACAAAGAAGTTTTGGGCTCCAAGTCTTGTGGGGTGTGTAAAGTTCCTCCTCAACGTGGGTTGTACAGATGCATGGTCATTAGTGGCAAGGAGGGTAACATCACTCTTGTCTTGCCGCCTTGCTTGGCATCAGCCTTTTCCTCAACTAGAATAAACATGGTAGTGGTATACTAATTCCAATCAAATAACATGAAATGCAAGTCTGATAAAAAAAGAGAGCTTTTTCTTTCAACGAGATGCAATAGCAAAACAATGAAAATGGGTTGAGAAAGGGATTACCTCAGTGGCTCAGTGATTCACTAACTACACTTATCCTTGGTACAAATTTTTTTTGGGTATTCAACCATAGACAGCACAAGAATCCAAGATCAATTTAGTCACAATTATCATTGAAATAAAGGGATTGATGAATGCTTATGAAATATCAAATAAGACTTAGACTTAGTAGCATGCAAGAACTCGACCTCTCTATTAACAATAAATGGATATGGTTGAGCAAATGAATTTGATGGGAGATCACAAAGGAACCAAAAATACTCAAGTGGTACCTTTTGTAGCTTGCCAAAGTTGGGTGTGGCCTCAATGATGTAAATCTTTAGCCCGTAGCTCCAATGATGACTCCTGAATAGCATGATGGCTTAATATGCAAGCCTTAAATCTTGATATAGTCCTTGCTAGGGTAAACCTCTAAGGTGCTGAGATACTTAACTCACCAAGATAAAAGTGATCTTCATGGAATCCCCAAATTTCATATTCTATATAGCTTATTGATGCAAGAAGGCTTGAAGAAATGCTCAAATCCTGGAAATCTTACTTAAATGTTGACGGATAGCTACTATAGGTAAATATTTATTTGATCTTTGCTAGCTTTCTTAACAATTCTTCAGCTCACTACTATTGTTGCTAGCTTGCTCATGTGGCATCATGGACACTTTGTCTCTTATTCATGCTAAGGGAAGAGGAGTCTTTGACCTTTCTAAAAAACATAGCCTCTCCTATTTTAAGTGTGTGCTAATATAGACTATTGTTCACAAAATAAAGATGCTTTCAACCACCTTCTTCATGAAAATCCTTGATTGTTACATGTCAAGGTGACTATGCAACTGCTTTCTTAATAGCTTTTATCACAACTCTATTTTGAACCTCTATCAAAGCTTCATTCTGATAGTGTTCCTTCTTTTATTGCCTCAATTCTATTTCAGAAGGGATGTTGTCCATGACTCCTTTTTAATTTAACACTCTCCTTGAATACACTTGTGATAGTAGTCTTGCATGTAGCTGCCCTTTGATCCAATCATGCCATTCAACCTCTTTTCAAAGCTCCTAGCTAATCCCATTCTTCATTGTTTCATTGAGAGATTTGAGCTAAGAAGGTAATCAAATTCATTGAGCAAAATCTTACATTAGCAAGCCTAGATTAGTACTATACTCATTTGTAAGCCCTCCAAAATGCGAAGTACCCTCAAGCTCCTAGCAATGGCTACAATCTTGCTACAACTGGTGCATACTTTCTTGTAGGTGTTACTACCATCAAGTATTATTTACCCCAATACAAGCCTAGATTAGGTGTAGTAGTCACAGGGAGTGTCCCACATGCTGTTGTGATAGTTATAGGTTATGGGAGCTTTGGTACACCTCCAATTGGTTTTAGTATTGTGAATCAAGCAATCTCCACAACTCTTGCTTCAAGTTATGATGATGTTGGTGGATCACAATTTAAAGATAATAATAATTTCATTCCAAATCAGCAAGCAAGTAGAGAGATCTATTGTTTGGATTTAGCTACAACTATCACATGACATGAATGGAATGCAAACTAACTGTCACTAAATTGATTGCTTATTACGCATTCTCTATTTAATAAATTTATGTCAATAAATTAATGACTCACTTTTCTTTAAGTGTTGATGATGATCTAGCATGACCACGAGACCATTTAGAGACTAGTATTCCTAGTGCATCACTTAATGAGGTGATCAGAGCACTGTGATGAGGATATCTGGTATAGACAGTATAAGTTATGAAGGAGAAAATAAGTGTCCACCAAGTGTAAGAGTGTACACAAGAACCAAGGAGTTACACATAAATGAACATGGATTGAGTTCTAAGAATAGGAAGTGCATTAGCAATGTGTATATGTATTTATATGTGCATCCAGGGACGCCTCGGAATGTTTACTTGTGTGTAATGAGCATTGCACTGATTTAGGGTCATCCTCTCCCCTACAAGTCAAGGTTTAAGGTCTTTTATTTGATTAAGAAAGATGAGAGAGGGAATTCTCTCACTAAGAAAGACGAGAGACGTGATCCTCTCGAAGTGAGGAGAGAAGTGATTTTCTCTTTCTAAGGTCTAAAATGACACAAGCTTTTGTGTGGAATTCAATCTTAAGGTTGAGGCCCATGCAATCCAATGAACTCTCCTTATCTATGACTCAAGGTGGTTGCATGGACCACAAGTTAAGAGTACAGTTTAAAAAGTTGTTTTTTTAGAAAACCCATTTTAAAAATATATCGCAATAGAAAAATGATCTCTAAAAATGGGCCGCACGGGTTATCGAAAACAGTGAGATCTACAACTTTTGTGTTGGACGTTTTTTCATTCGAACAATGTACAAAGAGATATCTCGAAATTAGTGCTACAGAGTGGAACAACCACATCTTGCATGAAGATCAACTCAACTCTCTCTCCAAGAAGAGAAGCTCTTGAAAGCCTATAAAAGAGGAGACTCTCCGTGGGTGTAAGGGAGAGGTAAAGGAAGCATCACTTTGCATGTATCCAAGAGGAGAAGAGAAGGTGCAAGTGCTACAAAAGCCCAGCTCAAATCAAGTGTTGCAGAAGCTCTGCTGAAATCAAGTGTTACGGAAGATTTGCTGAAATCAAGCTCCAAGAGGAGAGCCCTACACATATTGTGTCGGAGAGAAGGAGACTTAAGAAGGATCGAAAGGTGCCAACTTCCAAGTTGTGCAAGTGTTAGTCGGTTGTATACCATGCAAGGAACCGTGATCTTGTTCCCAAGATCTACAAGTAAGAACTGGCTTATGTGTAATGGAGGAGCTTGCTCCTTGTCAATAATATAACTCCACAAGGGGGGGACTTGCCCATCTTCTAATCCCTAGTGTGTTGTCAATCTCTCTATCTCTCTCTCTCTACATCTTTCTTTTCTCTCATATGTTCACTCTCTATGCTAGTATAATATTTACCATATATCTTTTAAGTATATAAGAAAGTCAAGCATGTATCTCGGATTTTATAACAATGGTATCAAAGCAGGTCTCTTTGCTTTTCTCAAAGTAAAGGCGATCCTTGCAAGAAGAAGGTAAAGATGGCAACTGATGAAGCACCCATAAGTGAGCAATTACAGGCTCAATTGACAGAGTATCGTAGCTTGTTGGAGATTCCCAAAGTACATCAATTGATTGACAGCTTAAGGGCAAGGGAAGAAGCTACTTATGAAGGACCGAATCCTCCAAAAGATGGTGATACTGGAGGAAACACCATTGCACCAATTGATGGTGAAGATGCAAAGCATCCAATTGCTGAGAAGCTTCCTAGAAGGAAGAAGGATTCTCGGGTCAAGAAGAGTAAAAAGACCTCACCTCGAGTGAGGCGGATAAGGAGGGATTCATCTCCCTCAGCAACCAACTACTCCCCTGATTACTCAAGTTCCTCCTCCTCCTCCTCATCTTCTAGTTTCTACTCTCTTGGTTCTAAGTCTTGTGCAATCCGCAAACGGACAAAGAGGGACCATAAGAGGAGCAAGATTAAGAAGACTAAGATTTTCAAGTCTGGGAATAAGGACATAAATTTTGACTCTTACTTCGATAAGAGAGATCCTGCTAAGGCGTTAGCCTTTGTTAGGAAATTTGAAGTTTCTTTTTTTTATGGTAATTCCTCAGAAAAGTCCAAGCTCAAGCATGTAGGCATGCACTTAAAAGACACTACTAGCAATTGGTGGTTGACTCTCATTTTGGAGGGAAGGAAACCTACGACTTGGAAAAAGTTCAAGAAGAAGTTTTATGCTCAGTTCTTGCCTCCTGATTTTGAGAATGATGTTAAGAAGGAGTGGGATTGGCTAGGCCAGAAAGAACATGAAAAGGTTACTAGTTATGTGGACAAGTTTTGGTCTACTTTTCTCAAGGTTACTCCTTTCATGGAGATCAGTGATGAAGAGAAGAAAAGGAAGCTTGAAGCTAGCCTGCTCCCTCATTTACACAGAACCATGAAGGTGTATCCACATGAAACCTTATCTCGCATGATGGAGTTTGCCATCATAGCTGAAAGTTTGTGTACATTTGGTACATCTCGAAAGTTGGAGATGAGTTCTTATAGAGCTAGACAAGAGCAGCTCTTTGATCAACCAAGAGACAAGACTAATCGAAGAAGACCTACCTTTACCCATGACCAATATTCAAAGCCAGAAGGTAACAACAAGAAGTGCAAGTATCTCTCACCCTTTGAGATACAAAAGTACAAAGGGGAAGGAAGGTGCTTTCTTTGTGGGGAGTTAGGACATATGAAGCTTGATTGTCCTCACAAAAGGAAGGAAGTAAATGTGGTTAAAGATCCTCCTCCGCCATCCTCAAATTATGTTCCGGATGTGCAAGCTAACACTCATTCAAATGAGAAGAGAAGACAACTCTTAAAGGGTTGGGGGACACTCAACAATCAACGAGTTTTGATACTCTTTGATCCAAGGTCCACAGATAATTTTGTGTCAGCAGATACTATTGAAAGGCTACAAATTTCATTGGATCGATTGGGAACACCAATTGGATCAAGTTCGACATTTGAAGGACTTACAACCAATTCTACTCCTATTCAAGGGATGTTGAATCTTAGAATTGGGGATTACCGCAACCAAGAATCTTTTCTAATTGCACATATAGGTAGCTGTGATGTTATCTTAGGCATGCCTTGGCATTACAAGATTAGACCTCTTCTCGATTTTGTTAAGAAGACCCTTGCATTTTAATTCAAGGGTCAGAACATACTATGCATTGCTGATGCTGGAGATTGGCCTGTGCCAATGGTTAGTCATGTTAGCATTTCTAAAGAAATGAAGAAAGCTATTTCTGCATACATGATTTTTGTGAGAGAGTCAAAAGAAACTAATGATTCAAGGGCACTTGGTGCCTCTAATGAACACACAATACCAACTAATGCTTCTAAGTCTCAGACTTTAAAAGAAGATTGTTTTAGTGATTCACTCCCAGGAGAGTTACCTCCTAAGCGCCCGAAATATCACACAATTGATCTTATCCCAGGCATTTCACCACCTAACTAATCGCCTTACCGAGTAAGTGCAAGTCAGCAAGAGAAGATCCTAACACAAGTAAATGAATTGTTGGAAAAAGGGTTAGTTCAACCTAGCTCTTCTCCATATTGCTTTCCAGTCTGACTTGTTCAAAAGAAAGACAGTTCTTTCCATATGTGCATAGACTACAGATCTTTGAACAAGATTACAAATCAAGAATCGTTTTCCTATCCCAAGGCTAGATGATATCTTGGATAAGTTGCAAGGGGCTAGTATCTTTAGTTGCATTGATCTCAAGAGCGGCTATCACCAGATACGGATAGCACCTGAAGATGTTCATAAGACAGCTTTTCATACAACATTTGGACTATACGAGTTCTTAGTCATACCATTTGGTTTGACTAATGCACCTGCCACATTCAATCGAATGATGAAGAGAATTTTCAAACCTCACTCAAAGTTCACATGTGTCTTCTTTGATGACATTCTAATATTTTCATGGTCTGAAGAAGAGCATAGAAAACATATATCTATTGTTTTTCAAGAGCTTCGCAAGCATAGACTACAGGTCAATGCTAAGAAGAGTGAATTTTTCCTTTCGAAAATTCATTACTTAGGCCATATTGTTTCTCACAATTTGGTGAGAATGGATCCTGAGAAGATTTGAGCCATTGTTGAATGGCCTACACCTACTTCTGTACATGAAGTTAGAAGTTTCTTGGGCCTATGTTCATACTATAGGAGGTTCATATGAGGTTTTGCGTATGTTGCATCTCCTCTACATGACCTTACTAAGAAGTGAATGCCTTTTTGCTGGGGATCAAGGCAACTACAAGCCTTTGAAAGAATTAAGTTTCTTGTGACTCAAGAACCAGTTCTCATAGTTCAAGATCTTCAAAAACCTTTTGAAGTTCACTGCGATGCTTCTGGGAATTGCATTGGAGCTGTGCTTAACCAAGAGCATTATGCAGTAGCATTTGAGAGTCGATGCCTCAAGGACCATGAGCTACATGCTCCAGTATATGAGAAAGAGCTTATGGCAATGGTACATGCTCTTCAAGTATGGAAACACCATTTGAGAGCCGACACCTCAAGGACCATGAGCTACATGCTGCAGTATATGAGAAAGAGCTTATGGCAATGGTACATGCTCTTCAAGTATGGAAAAACCATTGACTTGGTGTAAATTTTGTTATTAAAACAGATCACCAAAGTCTAAGATACTTCCTCACTCAGAAGAAGCTCTCAGAGAAACAGATGCGTTGGGAAAATTTATTATCTATGTTTCATTTTCAAATCCTTCACACATCTGAAACTAAGAATGTGGTAGCAGATGCTCTATCACGGTGACCTCAAGTGAATGCAATCACAACTGTTTACCATAACGAGTTCATAGATTTACCCAAAATTTATACAACTGATTCCAACAACTTCTTAACCATATGGGATCAGCTTAACTCAGGTCAGTTGATTACACCTTACTCGATTCGAGATGGTTATTTGTATAATCATGAAGCAATTTGTGCAGCATTACCATTGCGACACAATGTAATGGATGAAGTACATGCATCTCCATATGCTAGACATAGGGGTATTCTACCCACTACTCAAGCATTGGAAATATATTTCTTTTGGCTTAGAGCTAACATTGAAAGATATGTCGGCGAGTGCAAGATATGCCAAGAAGTAAAGTATGACAAGTATAAACCACTTGGTCTACCCAAGCCATTACCTATTCCCAATGAGCCTTGGGAAAGTATAGCCATGGACTTTATCATGGAGCTTCCTCGCACACAAGCATGCAATGATACAATCTGGACTATCATTGATAGATTCAGTAAGCAAGCTCACTTTATACCTATGCGACAGACAATCAAAGCTGATCATATGGCTAAGCTATTCATTGCTCATATTTTCAAGCATCATGGCATGCCTAAGTCCATTATAAGTGATTGAGATCCCCGCATGAATAGCCTCTTTCGGCAAGCTCTCTTCGAGAACCTCGGAACAAAGTTAAAGTTTTCATCCCCTTATCATCCTCAAACGGATGGGCAGAGTGAAAGTGCTAATTCTACTGTTTTGGACCTTTTGAAATCCTATGTCTTTGATAATCAAAGAGAATGGGAAAAGTATTTGCCTTTAGTAGAGTTTGCATACAATAATATGGTGCACTCTAGTACTGGTAAGGCACCCTTTGAGATCATCTATGGTAAGCCTCATTAACCACCCATTCTTCTTACGAAGGATAAGATCTTTGCAACAGATGAGTTTGTTAGAGACATTGATACAACTTTCACTCAAGTAAAAGCTACTATCCAAAGGACACAAGAGAAGCATAAATGCGAAGCACATAAGCATCGTCGTAAGTTAGATCTCAAGTTGGGATAGCATGTTCTTCTTAAGTTTGAGAAGGCTCGCTTGAAGAAGCAAAAAGGTCAAAAGGGTAAAGTGGTTAAGCTTTCTAATCGCTATTATGGCCCTTTCAAGATCACAGATAAGATAAACGATGTGACTTTTTGTTTGGATCGACCAAGTCATTGGAACATTTATAATGCTTTCCATATAAGTTTGCTACATCTCTATATTGGAGAACCTCCAATGGAACCTATCAAGGAAGATTTACCTGACATATAAGAAACAGAAGAGTTCCTTGTGCCTGAAAGAATTTTACAACATCATGACGATACTCTAAGGTCGGGTAAGGTATTACGGAAGTATTTGGTTAAGTTTAAGAATTATCCCCCATTGGACGCTCAGTTTATGACTGAGAGAGAACTACAAGACTTTCCAGATCTTCTTAAGGACTATGTATCCCCTCTATAGTTGAGGTCAATTGTTTAGAAGCCAGAAGGATGTCACTAAATTGATTGCTTATTACACATTCTCTATTTAATAAATTTATGTCAACAAATTAATGACTCACTTTTCTTTAAGTGTTGATGATGATCTAGCATGGCCATGAGACCATTTAGAGACCAGTATTCCTAGTGCATCACTTAATGGGGTGATCAGAGCATTGTGACGAGGATATCTGGTATAGGCAGTACAAGTTATGAAGGGGGAAAGAAGTGTATGCCAAGTGTAAGGGTGTACACAAGAACCAAGGAGTTACACATAAATGAACATGGATTGAGTTCTAAGAATAGGAAGTGCATTAGCATTGTGTATATGTATTTATGTGTGCATCCAGGGACGGCTAGAAATGTTTACTTGTGTGTAATGAGCATTGCATTCATTCGGGGTCATCCTCTCCCCTACAAGTCAAGGTTTAAGGTCTTTTATTTCATTAAGAAAGACGAGAGATGTGATTCTCTGGAAGTGAGGAGAGAAGTGATTTTCTCTTTCTAAGGTTTAAAATGACACAAGCTTTTGTACGCAATTCAATCTTAAGGTTGAGGCCCAAAGCAATCTAATGAACTCTCCTTATCTATGACTCAAGGTGGTTGCATGGACCACAAGTTAAGAGTACAGTTTAAAAAGCTATTTTTTTGGACAATCCATTTTAAAAATATATCGCAATAGAAAAATGATCTCTAAAAATGGGCCGCATGGGTTATCGAAAACAGTGAGATCTACAACTTTTGTGTTGGACGTTTTTTCATTCGAACAATGTACAAAGAGATATCTCGAAATTAGTGCTACAGAGTGGAACAACCACATCTTGCATGAAGATCAACTTAACTCTCTCTCCAAGAAGAGAAGCTCTTGAAAGCTTATTAAAGAGGAGGCTCTCCTTGGGTGTAAGGGAGAGGTGAAGGAAGCATCACTTTGCATGTATCTAAGAGGAGAAGAGAAGGTGCAAGTGCTACAAAAGCCATGCTGAAATCAAGTGCTGCGGAAGCTTTGCTGAGATCAAGCTCCAAGAGGAGAGCCCTACACATATTGTGTAGGAGATAAGGAGACTCAAGAAGGATCGAAAGGTGCCAACTTCCAAGTTGTGCAAGTGTTAGCCGGTTGTATATCGTGCAAGGAACCATGATCTTGTTCCCAAGATATACAAGTAAGAACTGGCTTATGTGTAATGGAGGAGCTTGCTCCTTGTCAATAATATAACTCCACTAGGGGGGGACTGGCCCATCTTCCAATCCCTAATGTGTTGTTAATCTCTCACTCTCACTCTCACTCACTCTCTCTCTCTCTCTCTCTCTCTCTCTCTCTCTCTCTCTCTATCTCTACATCTTTCTTTTCTCTCATATGTTCACTCTCCGTGCCAGTATAATATTTACCATATATCCTTTAAGTATGTAAGAAAGTTGAGCTTGTATCTCATATTTTATAACACTAACTCTTATTATGAGAGTAGAAATTATGATAAGGTTGGGAGTGTGTTCCAAACCTCAGTATGACAAAAGCTTTTGATAAAGGCAATGCTATAGTCCTACTAAAGAAAGCTTTTTAACAAAGGCAATGATGCCCTTTACCATTTTGTAGCACTTTAGCTCAAGTCAGGCCTACAAAAATTATCACTCTTCTCTATCCATGTTATTCTTCCTAATTGATTTCCCATGAAGCCATTCTTCTTCATCTCTGGAGTGAAGCTCCTCCAAATTTGGCAACGGCCATCTCAATTCCTCTCCCTAAGTAGTATTGATCGGAGAAGCCCCAAGATATTTAGTGAAAAATTGTTTATTGTCACACAAATGTAATTTTTTTAAAAATCGGTACAAGGTACATTTGGGGCATGATATCTCAACTCTAGTATCCACTTTTGGCATCATATTCAAAACTTGCTTTGTTAATAAGCAAAAATGCCAAGAGGAAAATGTTAGCCTCCCTATAGCTAAGAGGCCTTAGCCTCTTATAGTCCTCTTGACCTATAGTATCCCAAAGCCCAAGATTCTTTGTGCTTCCATCTACAACAACATTTGCATTGAAGTTGTTGAGCACTATGGGCATGTAGTCCCTAGGGAAGTTATTGGTGGTGTAAGATATTAGCATGCACGTGGTCTTGCCCATGGTCCATCTCCAACTGTCACACATTTTTGTTGAACCTTGAGGTGCTCATGTCTTTGACAACCACTATACTGTATGTTATTAGAAAAGAGAGAGAGAGAGATGGACAAAGGTAAGTCCAGAAGGGTAGCAGACATGCTCCCTGTTCAAATCATCATCTTCCACACTGTGAAGTCAACTCAAGTACAACACACACATACACAAACAAGTAGCCTAGTTCTAATCATGGTTAAGTCAGTATGACTTAACCTTATTCAACTAAGGTAGAACACTAACCAAAGACTATGAGCTTGAATCTCAACACTCCCCCTTAAGCTCAAGTGAGGTGCTTCACTCCAAGTAGCTCTTTGAAATGCACAAACTTATCTTTACCCAATGACTTGGTAAAGATATCCGCAACTTGGTTGTAGTGGGAGCTCACGCTCAATCGCCAAGACCCACGGACCGCTTATTGCTTCAAGCATTTCAAGCGAGCTCTAATGGCTATCTCTCACCTAGCCGACGCGCCGTCGATCCTATGACTGTAGTGAGCTTACCTTGATGTCGATACGAGTTGCCTCCTCTCTCGCACACCCCGGTAGCTCCACCATCCTAGATGCGAGCCCAAGTATTCTCAAGCCTCCTCCATCTCCAAGCTCCATCCTCCATAGCCACACATGCGAGAAAAGAGAAGAGAAGAGAAGAAGAGAAGACAAGATGGTGAAGAGCTTCACCCTCTTGATCCCTCACTCTCACACACTCACTCCCTCACACTCTCACACTCCCTCTCTCAAGAGCACACACTAGCAAGAAGATGAGGAGAAGAGAAAAAGAAGAGAGCTCTTGTTAGCCACACACCAAAGAATGAGCTTCCATTCACTTTTTGAACTTTATATATACAAACCCTAAAATTCCATGGGCACCCATCCCTTTTTTACATGACCAGCCATTGTGGCAAGGTCCTTTTTCCATTTCCCTATTCTAGCCTTATGCCTCTAGCCTACACCCATCTAATATTTTACAATTGGCACAGGAGGGAGCCTGGCGCTCTTTTACAAGAGTTTTCCAAGTTTTTCGAGGTGCCTTTCATTTAAAATTGTGCTTTTTTTCCCGGCTTAGCTTTGGAGGTCGCTTGCGCGTCTTTGCTCTTTTTCCATGTTTTTTTTTGCTTTTTCCTTCCTTTTTCCGCCATCTCGACTTGGGGTTAACATTACCCCCCTCCTAGACGGGTGCCAGTCCCATGGCACTTCTGTGTTGTTGTAGGTTGGCAGGCAATTGGCCAAGTGGTGTAAAGGTGAGGGCCACTTGGAGACTCAGGTGCTTGTGGAAGCTGTGAAATGATTTTTGTTGGAGAAGCCAAATGGATATTGCGTGGTTGACGGGGGCCTCCGAAGTTGGTGGTTTGTTGCTTTTTTTGATGCCTGAAAGGAGAAGGTGCGGTGCTGTTCCTAAGGGGAGTGCCTACCTCATTGTGTTAGTGCATTGTGCTTGTGCTAGTGGAATGGGGAGGTGGGTCTAACCGCAGGCAAGCCTGGGTGATGTGCCTACTTGATGCCCGAATGTCTTGGGAATGTATGCATTTGATTTGCCCATGATTTGGCATTGTTGTTGGGCTGGAAATTGACAGTTTTGGACAGGCTGAAGCTCATTTGTCACATGTATTGCTTCTCTATCGATACCGGATGTATGCTATGGGTTATGCCATGATGTATTACACTTTGGGGATCGACTTCGAACTCATGATCGTGATTCCAGAATGCTTTTGAGTATCGTATTTGCTCCGTTGTTATTGGTTTGTCATTGGCAGTTTGGTCGACTTGACTGGCATTTAAGCCACTTATGCCTATTGTCTGTACTTGACGGATACGCTCTATGCCTCTTAGTTCGTCCATGCTTGACAGATATTTTGGAGCTCTGATTTGGATGTTTTGAGCACTTCTGACTCACAAGGATATTGACTATGGGTTGCTACTGGATGTATTGACTTGACAGAGATCTTGTCATTGGGATTATGTCTTGCTCAGTGGTTGCTACGACAGTTGCTTCATGTATGTCATGCTCTCTTGGATGCGTCTGGCGCATTGACTTGGTCACTTGTCACTGGTACTTTGTCTTGGGTTGTTTGAGCTCTTTAGCTTGCCTGTACGCCGTTTGTGCTAGTGGGAGCATAATGTATGCATGACCGACTTTGAGCAGTTCATGTCTTGGAGCAGCTTACGACTTTGAGCAGATGTTTTTTGAGACTTTGGGATTACCCTCCGACCTTTGGATGTTGCATTGATGTATGTCTTGGTCTCCAGATTGCTTATGAGCCGAGTCTCTTGCTTTGGATCCGCTTTCATTTTGGGCACACACCTATTTGTGTCAGGTTTTGGCATTTGCAGGTACATCTTGCCTAGATTGTCTGGGGGTGTGCCTCTTACTAGCAGATGCTATTTGACATGTCTCGGTGTTAAGCTCATGTATTTTCACTGTCATTTGGCTTTGCTTTGTCCTTTTCATGCCGGCTTTGGACCTAGCACTGTCTAGTTGACTTTGGATCTAGTTTTGGGACAGTTTGCTCTCATTATTGCAGGTCTGCAATTTATGACAGCAAGCATTTATTGGTGGACTAAGCTGTATTTTTCATGCTAAAATGTCCTGATTTGGTGTACTGTACCTTGTACTTGGTGGGCAACAGCTTCTCAGTCAGTTTTCCAATCATTTTGCCTTGGATTTAGTGGTTTTTTGGCTGTTTACAGTAGAAAACAACAAGCAGTTTTGAACTGTCTCTGCATTTACAGCTTGCATTATGGCTTCGTCTTTGACTGATAATGCTATATTTAATATCACGAAGTTGGATGGTACCAACTATGGCTATTGAAAGAACTAGATTTGGCAGGTCTTGGTGCAGAAGAACCATATAAAGCCACTTCGATTGAGCGGGTAGTAGCCTGTAGGTATGAGCAATGATGACTGGTTTGACTTGGATGCATACTGTAAGTCCACAATCATACTCTCTCTGACTGAGTAGGTTCATTACAATGTAGTGGATGAGGCACAGACCGCATGGCAGTTATGGGAAAAGATCAAGAATCTTTATGATAAGAAGAGCCCGGCTAGTCAGATGTATTGGCTCAAGCAGCTCATGGATCTGCGCATGAAGGAGAATGAGATGATGTCTGCTCATTTGAGCCAGTTCCATGTGATCTTGAAGAATTTGACATCGCAGGGTATCACATTTCCCGATGAGGTGACCCCACTCTTTTTGCTTGGGACTCTTGGAGAGTCGTAGGATGTCTTTCGTATTGCCTTGTGTGCTCCTACTGAGCCGAAATTGTTTGATGTAGAGAGTGCTCTTCTGCAGGAAGAGATCAACATGAAGAACTTGGATGCCTCTTATGTTTCTCATGCTTTGACAGTTAGAGGCAGGAATGACAGGAATGACCGTGGGAATGGCCGTGGCCGTGACTCTCAAAAGGGTCGGTCCAAATCTCGTGGAAAGTCGCGTGGGCGCAACGCTAATGTCACTTGCCATCATTGTGGGAAAAAGGGCCATATCAGACCACAGTGTCATGAGTTGCGCAATGAGAAGCGCAAGGACAAGGGGAAGGATAAAGTGCAAGAAAGTCTTTTGATTGCAGTATTGTACCTGCAAAGTCCAGTGTAAAGATCGAAGAGATCAATGTTACGCAAACTAAGGAGCCATTTGACGGTGATGAGTTTATCTTGGCAGCTAGTTCATCTGACAGCTCACAGTTGAGTGAGACTCCTAGCATATATGCACAGTGTTGGCTTTTGGATTCAGGCGTGTCTTTTCATGTGACACCTTATCGTGAGTGGTTCCACTCCTACCGCATTGTATCAGGGTCAGTCATGCTTAGAGATGACAGGTCTTTGGCTATTGTGGGCAGTGGTGACATACAGTTGCAGTTTTCCACTGGCACTTCTTTTGTGCTCAGGGATGTACATCATATACCTGCGCTTACGCGCAGCCTTATGTCTGCAGGTCAGCTGGATGATGTGGGGTTTCACATTGGTTTTGGAGACTCTGCCTAGAAGATTACTAGAGGCAGACTTGTACTGGCCAGAGGTGCCAAGGCTGGCAGCCTCTATCCTCTTGTAGTGGATGGTCCTACAGTTGATCATGTTTTGTCAGTGGGTTCTATCCCACATGTATCACTTTGGCATGCCCGTTTGGGGCATATGTCTTTGAAGGGAATGAACATGCTTTCTGGTTTGCAGTATCTTTCGCCTTTAGACTATGCATGTTTTGACTCGTGTGATCATTGTCTTTACGGTAAGCAGAATAGGTCTACGCATAAGAAATCGGGTAGGCCACGCATGAGTGAGCCCTTGGTTTTGGTGCATTCCGATGTTTGTGGGCCCATGCCTTGTATGTCTATGGGTGGCGCGAAGTACTTTGTTACCTTCATTGATGATTTTTCTACGAAGGTGTGGGCTTATTCCATAAAGCAGAAGTCCGATGTCTTGGCAGTCTTTCAGCGTTGGTTTGCTCTTGTTGAGAACCAGACTGGGTATAGGTTGAAATGCCTTAGGATTGACAATGGGGGAGAATATGTCTCACGTGCTTTTGAGTAGTTGTGTGATGATAGGGGTATTAAGCGTCAGTTGACCGCCCCTTACACCCCACCCCAGAATGGTTTGGTTGAGCGCATGAACAGGACTATTCAGGAGTATGTGTGCTCTATGCTTAGCCATGCAGGCCTACCATAGAGCTTTTGAGGCAGTTAGTATGGCAGTGCATGTCATA